>NW_027069563.1:3521-58398 GCF_002906115.3 Quercus suber
TTATCCCCCTTCCCCCCCCCCCCCCCCCCAACTTAAAGCTATTGTTATTTTATTTTGCTTTTATGAGGCATTCAATTTTAAGACTTTAAACAGCCAACCTGTTTAACTAGCAAAACAACTATAGTGAGAAAAAAATTAAATAACTAATTACCTTAGCAATATTCTGATATGAACAAAAGACATGATGCTCCAGCAGGTAGTGTTTGAACATCCGAAGTATTGCCCGCCTAAAAATAAAGCTATTTGCAAAAAAGTAGGAGTGTTAGCACCAAGCTATGGTCCTCTAACATCATTATAGCAAACATAAGTTTGAGAATTTCAATAAAAAAAGAAAAAGATCATGTAGATTATAAAATTTGTAATGTTGCGTGCAAAACTAAATAACTTGTCCCGTTTATCCCCATTGAGTAAAAATGTACATTGTCAGCCATTATTCAAACATCATACAGGTGAAAAAGTCAAGCAAATTAATTTCCTCCCATTTTTTAAGTCAACTATATTGTTTACAGTATATCATAAGACACGGATGAAATAAAAATGGATAGAAACATATATGATATACCAGAGTCAGCCAGATATTGCTCAGCCTTTCTATTTCATGCCTGTAATATGGTAAACAAGATAAGCATTTGGCTTAGCATTTTGTTTTTATTAATTATAATTTTAGCAAAGAACTGATAACCAAAGAAAGGAAAGAAAAAACAAATAAGAAAAGAAGTCATTGATATTAAAAAATTAAGGATCACAAACAAAGAATAACTTAGTAAAATAAGCGCAAAAAAATAAGTAAAATAACTTAGGTGAGTATAAATACCTTCAAACAAAAGAATTACGTAAACAATACATGAAAACATCAAAAAATAAGCACAAATGTGGTAATGACCTGTTAAGGATATTCTCCATATTTGAAACAAAACTCAGGCCTTCCAAGTTCCACCTTTGCTTGGATCAAGATTAAGTTTCATCTTCAGCACAACACTTGGAATGTAGGAACTATGCGGCTAGCATCGCACATGTCAATCTCTTTATGGCTTTATGCACTAAAATCAACAACCCAACCAAGTAAATCATCATTTCAAGTCATAATATCTAGAAAGACCATCATTATAAATTAAGGGGAAAAAATAATTAGGAGGTAATCGACACTTACATTTTGAAAATTGCAGAGGCCAAAAGCGTTCAACAAGAACTAATTATAAGGCCCGAGCTTTTTCTAGGCTTTAATTGCCTCTTCAGGTCTACTCAAACATTTCTTCTCATTCAAGGAGAAGAAAGAGCCAGAGGACAAACATTGGAATTGATGTTTGTATAAAGATTTGAGATTAATTAATAAACTTATACCGAAAAGAATTGATGTTTGATCAGATGCACCTGCTCCAAACGTAAGCAATTTTGGGCAACCCCTTGACTCATCTTTGTAGTTTGCTTCTAAAATTCTGCATATGGAATTGCATACAAATTGCAAAAACATCAGCATTGAAGAAGATAAATATTAAAAAAGAAGTTCAATGATTGCTGAAAAAGGAAATGTAGAAAGGACATACCTAGTGGAAGCATATCAATAGTTAAACCCAAATTTGTTGGAGTATTTTGGGACATGCGAAATTTTAGGCTTGCCAATTAACTTGTTTGAAATGATATTCCAATACAATGTTACTCCAATATCAGCGAGTCCCGCAGCAACAGCTCGTTTGCCAAGTTTGAATTTTGACTTTATCCAATCCTCATTTTTGGGACGTGGGCAATCTTTGTCCAATCCTCTCCAATTTCCTTCTGGCATCTTTGCTCTAAGTGGGGACATTTATAGACATTCAGGGACTGTAATGAGGTGAGACGACGCATCCCTTCGGGAAGGGATGTCAAATTAGGGCAATATCTAATTTGAAGGTTTTGAAGTGATGTGAGGTTGCCGATCCATTTCGGTAAAGTCATCAAGCTGGGACATTCGACAATCGAGAGTTTTCGGAGAATAGTAACAAATTGAAGATATGCAGGAAGAGACTCGAGTTTAGAAATTCTTCTGAACGACAGAGACTGAAGGCACCTAACATGTTGAAATTTTGTACCATCATCGTCCGCATCACTAAATAGATCAACTTCCTCGCAGTCCTCAATGCCCAGCGACTTAAGAGAGGTGAGATGTCTCAGAATTTGAGACAGAGATGTAAAGCAACTCCGAATAGTTAATTCCTCGAGAGAAGTTAGGTTTTGAAGCCACTCTTCTGGCAGAGACTCTTTGTCTGGCATCTCCCGTAATTCCAATTTCCTTAATTTGGAAAGAGGAGAGAAAGAGGAGGGAAGTGAAGAAGCTCCTGCCATATTCATCTTCATCGCCATTGTTTGTTGCAATGCCTTCCAGCTAACCCCTTCCAAATAAAGCGATTCTTCGAGATATGGAAACGACGGCATGGAAGTCAACTTACTACAATCAACTATAGTCAAGTCAGAAAGACGGGGAAAGGAAGGCAGTGACATGTGTTGGTGATATTGATGACTCCTTGATGATGTGGATGTCATTATTGTTGCATCGCCGTTATCAACAATATCCCCCTTCCACCATCCCTTTAGACTAGGACATTCAAGTAGCGTAAGTGACTCTAGGGATGGGAAAAATGTTGTCAATGATGAAGCAGAGACTTCATTGGTGATATCCAAGTCTGATATGTACTCTAGAGTACGAATTTCCCAAAGAGATATCGTTCGAAGAGATGGCAATTGATACAATGGTGGCAAATATTGGCATTTATGGCAACAGTATATACGTAATTTAGTAAGATTTGTTAGCAAAGAAAGCCAAATTGAAAATCTCACACCCCCGTACCTTAGTACAAACAAATATTTTAAATTTTGGGGTGGTTGTAGGCCATCTAACAAATTTTCATCATCACCAGCATTGGTAACATCATCATGCCAAGAATTCCATATTAATGACAAGCGACTAAGATGCTGCTTCTCCTTCAAGTTTGCAGCCTTTGTTTCTGAGATAGCATCTTTCACCAATTCCAAATTTGTAATCTCTAGACTTCCTCTCAAATCATTTAGCTTGTTCAATTTTGCTAGTCCACCACAGTGCTTGGAGGAACCTATGGGGTCCTTACTAACAACAAATAAGGATAATGTTTGAAGAGAAGTCAACTGCCCAAGTCCATAGGGCATATGAGTCAAATTGAAACATGACTCTATATCAAGATGCTTGAGGCTAACCAATTTTTGAATGTCTATTGGTAACTCCTTAAGTTCCTTACAACATTTGAGTTTCAATGTGTGCAGATTCACCAATCTTGTAATAGAACTAGGGAGAATCTCAATATCATTATAGGAAAGGTCAAGGTACTTTAGATGCATCAACTTACCTATGATATTTGGTAATGTCTTAATTTTTAAGCAATGTAGGTCTAATGCGCGCAAATATCTAAAATTAGAAATAAGTGTTTTGAGAGCTGATTCTTCCACTAGATGATGATTCCATCCATAGGATGTCAATAAGAATGATCGCGTCTTTTTTGCTTTAACCAATGAATTTAAATTCTCTTCAAAGAATGAATCATTCTTAAATCTGCATGATAGATGACGACTTTTTTCATTGACATTTTTTGCATTAGAATCAACTAATGTACACTCAATCCTTGAGATAGATAATGCAAGATCATGAACTAAATCATGCATCTCAAACCATGTATCCTCGTCCGTGGAGGTACTTGTATGTTTTACTTGGAGAAAGGACCTCCAGTGTAGTTCCATTAAGTATTCATTGGCAATGTCCTCTAATTGTTGGTTCCCCTCTGGTGACTGGATAAATCCTTGTGCTATCCATAATGGTATCAGTTCCACCTTCCTAATCCAATAATCTTTGGAAAACAACGAACAATAAGCAAAACAACATTTTAAATATGATGGGAGATGATCGTAACTCAATTTTAGAACAGACAAAAAACCATCTTTTATTTGAGTTACATTCATGAGTTCATCATTCTTAATATCTGACCATTCAACCTCTGTTTTTTTAAAGTATAATACTCTTCCTATTGTCTTTATAGCAAGAGGCACACCACAACATTTTTCTACAATGTCCCTTCCAATTGCTTCAAGGTTAGGATTGATGGTCTCTTGCTTTTTTTCAAATGCCATTTGCTTAAATAATAACCAAGATTGATCATTTGACAGGCCTTTTAAAAGATACAGTGAGATTGTGCTGGTAATATCTGCAACCAAGTTGGTCCGTGTAGTTATTACCACCTTACTTCCCTTTAAGCCATCCAACAAAAGTGTTTTCAAATTGCACCATATTTCTTTGTTCTCATTCCACACATCATCCAACACAAGTAAGTACTTCTTTTGGTTGAGACTTTTGCGAAGTTCAATTTGCAATTGATCCATTTCAAGGTTGTTAGGACTTGTATGGTTTGCCGATGCAAGTATCTTTTCAGCAATTGTTTTCACATCAAAGTCATCAGAGACACACACCCACATCTGCTTCTCAAAATAAGCCTTGACCTTCTCATCATTGTATACATATTGAACAAGTGTGGTCTTCCCTAGCCCCCCAATTCCTACTATGGATATGAACGAAACGTTCTCCTCCACATCAAAGTCCAACAATTGACCTATGATGGCCTTCTTATCCTCCTCCCTCCCGATAACGTCTTCTTCACGTACAAATGAGTGAGTCTGGTCCCTCTTCCTAGTCACCACTGCTGTCCCTAAAGGACGCTCAACCAACTGGAAATTGTTCCTATCCTTCGCTATATCATTAAGCCTCTCCCTCATATCCTTTATTTTGCGAGCCATCTTAAAACCAAAAGCAAGTTGATTTGAACTAGAAAAGAAAATGCGTACCTTCTCTGTCATTTTACTACCCTCCATCACATTTTGCCGCAACACATGAGTGGAGAACTCGCTCAGCAAGTCATCCGCATCAAGAACTACTTCTCTGAGCTTCATGAGCCAGTGCTTGACTTGGTGGTTCTGGACCTGCTGCTCCTCTGCATCCTGAAGAACAGCTTGAATAGTGAGAACAGTGTTCTTCATTTTTTCAAGCTCATCTTTGACACCCCAGATAGATCCAACATGCTGGAGTGCGGAGGAGCCCAAGCTTATAATGATCTTCTGTGCAACGCCATACAGGATTGCATCGGCCATTTCTTCTTGTTGGGTGAAAGAAAACACTGAGAGATAGACAAGAATGCTGAAAATAAAAAAGGATGAAATGTGGTGAGAAAAAGGAAACAAAGAAAGAAGATAAAAGTTTTGTAAAGGCAACACTGCTCAATTTCGCATTCACGTGGAAAAAGAGCACTGATTGATGATGAATTTAATGACTCCGCGTGAAGCATAATTGAGTGTACGTGAATGACTGATGATGAATTTAATGATTCCGCGTGAAGTATATAACTGAGTGTACGTGAACATAGGACTTTTTATAAACATTTGAAATGCTTATCCACAAGAAGACTATAATTTAGATTCACAAACTACAAGCATAAGGTTTTGAATGACTGTTAGTTGGCCATTGGTGACAAATTGCAATTTTTATTTTTAATTTTTAATGATGGGATAGTTACAAGGAAGAAAAAGATGTTTTGAAAATATCAAAACGTAACTAGTTACAGACATAGAGAACTAGCCGTATACCAAATTTTAGATTAAATATACATGTGCCATAATGATTCTGGTGGTAGATTTTAGTTTTTCTATTAAAATGTGGGTGATTATTATTTTATGATAATTATTTTACATTATCTTATCAAGATTCAACACATTAATAATTATTTTTTAGGAAAATTATTATTGCACATTTTTGCATAAAAATGTAACATACATTTCTTTAGTTTATAATGTAAATCTTACATCGATAATATATTATCCTATTTTTCAATATAGACAGGTGCATCATCTGTATGTGTCAACTTCCAATTATGAACCCCTTTGGCTAGTTTCAGATGACAAGAAAAAGGTTCTATAGAGAAAAAATAAATAAATTAAAAAATTAAAAAAAAATAAAAATAATAATAATAGACCCTTTCACTTTGAATCCGGCCGTTTGGCTGAAGGATGAGTATTGTGGAGATATTGTTAAGCTTTGATAAGGCACCGATGGACAAGACTCTCCTTAAAATTCATAACTGCAGCAATAGATTGGTCTCTTGGAATAAATAAATAAATCAATAATCTTTTGGAAATATATATAAGGAAGATGTTGGAGCGGAAAAGAATCGAATTAGCTAACAGCTTCATTTTAGTCCAAATCTCAAATCTGACAATTGAAATTAAATTATAAATTGAATTTAGGCGAAAATGCACTTTTGGTTCCTACATTTTGGACCGATTCTCAATTTGGTCCTTAAATTGATTTCACTCTTAGGTTAGTCCCTGATTTCAAAAAATCGTTTTTATTTTGGTCTCTGCCGTCACCCCAGTAACAGAAAATGCATACATGGCAAACGGAATGCACTATTTGCTTACTAGATGCTGATGTGGCTAATAAAATAATAATAAAAAACCACATCGGCATGCCATGTCATCATCTAATTTAAAAAAATTAATTTATCAATTTAAAAAAAAATACAAAAAAAACATAAAAACAAAATTAAAAACATAAAAATACGTAGTTTCAGATTTGAACGAGAATACACAAGAACTCAAAGAACATGAACCCAAATCACAAGAACTCAAGAACACAAAATTCCTGGGCATTCAACATCTTTCCCAGAAAATTTCACCAAACACTGAAAAAATTCACATCTAAAAAGCCGATGCCTAAGATTTTTATCACAACATTTTCTTTCCACCCAAAACCAGAAATTTTCTTATGAAACAATCACACACAAACCCAGCCAATTCGGCTCACAGTAACAACAAACCCAACCAACCTCATAAATTTTCCTTGAACAATCATCAACATTTTCCCCAGAAAATCAAGATTTTCTTTCAAACCAAACACTAAAATAACTCACATTTAATAAATCAACGCTTAAAATACATACAAAATCCCTATCCTCCACCGAAACCTCCAACAAATCAAACCCATAAACCCAGAAAAATCATCAAATCCACATGAAAAGAGACAAACCTAGCAACAAGTGAACAGATCAGAAACCCACCGATCAAGCCACATCAAGCCACCGATCCTGCAATCCGAAACCCACATGAACAGATCAGACCACAAATCAAAAACAATGGCGGTGACACCCTCGGCTCGCGAAGAGAACGTGTACATGGCGAAGCTTTCCAAGCAAGCCCAACGGTACGAGGAGATGGTGGAGTTCATGGAGAAGGTCTCAGCGGTGGTGGAGATCGAGGAGCACACCGTCGAGGAGTGAAACCTTCTCTCCGTGGCGTACCAGAACAAGATCGGCGCAAGGTGAGCATTGTGGCGCATCATCTCCTCGATCGAGCAGAAGGAGGAGAGCCGCGGCAACGAGGACCACGTGTCCATGATCCGGGACTACAAATCCAAGATCGAGTCGAAGCTCTCCAACATCTGCGACGGAATCCTCAAGCTCCTTGACACCAGACTCATCCCCTCCGCCGCCACCGGCAACTCCAAGGTCTTCTACCTCAAGATGAAGGGCGAGTGAGCTCCGGCCATGGACAGTGGAGAGTGAGAGATTCTATCCATTGAGCGTGAAGAGAGTGAGAGAATTTGAGATTAGTCTTTCAGGGATTTTTTTTTTAAGTTGATGAGGTTAAAGAAAAATAAAAACAAAATTAAAAAAAAATTAAAAAGATAATGATTTCTGAGTTTTAAGAAATGATTTTTAAATTGATAAATTAATTTTTTTTAAATTAGACGATGACATGGCATGCTGAGGTGATTTTTTATTATTATTTTATTAGCCACATCAGCATCTAGTCAGCAAACAGTGCATTCCGTTTGTCACGTATGCATTTTCTGTTACTAGGGTGACGGCAGGGACCAAAATAAAAACGATTTTCTGAAATCAGGGACTGACCTAAGAGTGAAATCAATTTAGGGACCAAATTGAGAATCGGTCCAAAATGTAGGGACCAAAAGTGCATTTTCGCCTTGAATTTATTTCTCAAAAAATAAATTGATCATCCAACCCATTCCTGTGGCCAATGATCCCTACCAAAACGTAAACCCCTTTTTATATTAAAAAATTAAACTAAAAATTATATATTAAAAAAAAAAAAAAACCAGTGTTACTAGTATCTTTTTTTTTTTTTTTTTTTTGTGTGTTTGATTTCATTATTTATTTTTTTTTTATTCGAGTGATTATGTGTTGACAGTTTAGTTGTTTGTTATTCAAAATTAATAGTTTGGGACTTCGAGATTTAGGTGCTATTTTGCTGCTCTTAGGTTTACATAACCGATCTGGTTTTTTTTTACTTGGCAATACATTAAAAAAATATTGGACATATTATATAACATAATGCTAAGCAATTGAGGCTTTGTATTTTCAAACTCTGTATGCTTGGAATCTTTCAATTTTAATTTTTCCTTTTACTTGGCAACACTAATAAGTTATATTAAGTAGAATAATATTGGACATATAAAATATAAAACTTTATTTGAATTATAGATTATAGGAAAGTTAACTTTAATATTTAACTTTTTTTTACTTATGAATCTTGGCAAAATTAAATTTCACAATAAGCTGGAAAATGATTTTTTAACAAAGTTTAAGTGTTGTACAGTGAAATTGTTGCGAAATTATGCAAAATCAATCATAAATGATTTTTTTTTTAACATCAAGTTCTATTTTATTAGATGATTAAATGAAAATGTATTAAGAAATAATTATTTTGGACTTTTCTTTTATTTATATTTTGTTAATATTGAATATACAAAGTATAATTATACTTTTGCCAATTTCAACAGATGAACAAAATTTTTTTAATAAAAATATTAATCAAAATGCACACTTAATCACTAGACATTTTTTTCTGTTTGGCATCACGGATAAAAAGCAGTTATTTCAATTTTTTATTGATTGTGCAACCTCAACTAAATTTATTCATTCTCTCTCAATTGCATATGCCTAACAGGGTATTTCTGAAATTCTGTAATGGGAATTAGATACAAATTATTATTACAATTAAATAAAAAGATAAATAAAGACTGTTCATAGTTTGAATCATAAATTGAATGTATTCAACATGACCCTACCATAAATAAATTTCCACGTAACACATTTTGAAAATGTGATATCTATTGTAGTATTTTACCTTATATATTTAACTCCATGGTTACAAAAACCTTTTGTTAGTAATTACATGATGAGCTCCAAATACAGGCATATTACTACATTTGATGGATAAGGACTTTGATGAAGTTGTTATTGAGAAAAGTCAGCATAGGGTGACCTTTCTTTCTTGAGAATCAATGCCCTTTCCATAACAAAACTTTTAAGATTATATTTGTTTAGATTAATCGTTGGATAGTGACTTTGGATGTGTGTCAGTTGTTCTATCATCTATGAACAAGATTTGAGTTGCTTCATTTTTTTTTTTTTTTATAGGAAATACTGAGCAATACCATTAAAATCAAGATCAAGAAACTACAGATATGTCATGAGCACACACGTGCTCTAAAAAGCCAGGACATTCCTCTAGCCAAACTACATAGTTCTCAAGCTCTTTAGCATATTGCGCTAATAAGTGAGCAGGGACATTTCCCTGTCTTTTCACATGAGAGAAAGAAAAACTCCTAAGGCCTATGGTTAGTTTCAGTGTTCCTTCCAGAACATTTTGAATGGAAGAAGGCGCACCCCCATCTCATTGGAGTGCCTTGCAAATGATCAACGAGTCACCTTCAAACACTGCCTCCCTAATGCCCACGTCTCTTGCAAAAGAAACCCCTGCCTCCATTGCTTTTGCTTCTATCTCCACAGCCCCCAACGATGCATTCACTGTCTTGCTTAAGGCTGCTATTACCTCCCCCGTTTCATCCCAAATCACCACACCTATTCCCACTTTTTTCCTATGTTTGAAAACTACGCCATCTACATTCACTTTGTACTATTCCAGATCAGGTGGCTTCCATATTGTCAATGGACCCACACTCGGAATATCTCCCTGTCTAATATCATTTGTACCGCGGTACTCCTCCACAAGGTGTAGAGTGGTTTTCGGGATCACTCTTCCCGGCTTGCCCAAGCCCCCCATCCTTCTTTCATTTCAGTCTTTCCATATTCCCCAGCAAACTGATATGACCTTCTCTAACAAACCAGGCTGAGTTACTTCCCAATTTTTGAAGTTCTGTACAATATCCAAGAAAGTCCAAGATTGGTCAATAACTAATGGCAAAGCAAGCTTGCTGGATTCCCATACCTCACGGGCGTGCTTGCAACCTGTGGACTCCACGTCCTACTCACTGCATCTCTGTTTATGAGATCCTTGACTAGAGCAACCTGTGGACTCGGCTTTTCTAGAGAAACCACCATGTAGGTTCTCAGTCTTGGCACCCATTTATCGCACCACACTCTAATGTTAACTCCACCACCCACCTGCCATCTAATACCTTTTCGCACCACCCCTTATGCTGCCATAAGGCTCCTCCACCTATAGGACAAGTTTCTTCCTATGTTAGCATCCACAAAGCTACCATAAGGAAAATATTTAGCTCTAAAGACTCGGCTAAATAGGGAAGAGGTGTTTGTTTGCAACCTCCATCCCTGTTTTGCTAAGAGAGCTATATTGAAGAGTTTCAAGTCGCAAAAGCCCAAACCCCCTCTATCTTTTGGCATGCACAACTTCTCCCAGCTTAACCAAGCTAATTTCCTCTCCTTATTTATTTGGCCCCACCAAAACTGTCTAGTCATCCCGGTAAGGTCATTGCAAAGATTGTTTGGCAAGAGAAAACAGCTCATGGTGTATGACAGCACCGCTTGTGCGACTGCCTTAATCAAGATTCTTTGCCAGTGCTAGTCAATAATTTTTCCTTCCAGCCAGACACCTTGTTCGCCACTCTCTGTTTTAAGTGAGCAAAGGTATTGGACTTAGATCTCCCAACCAAAGAGGGTAGTCCGAGGTAGGTTTCACGGGGTTTGATCACATGGGCTCCGAACATGGTTTTCACATCTTCTCTTACCCTTCATCCGTGTTGGGGCTAAAAAAGAGTGAAGTCTTGTTTCTATTTAGCTGTTGGCCAGAAGAGGCTTCGTAGACCTGTAGCAATCGCTGAATCTCAGCTACATCCTCCCTTGTTGCCCGTCCAAAAATAATACCATCATCGGCGAAAAAAAGGTGTGAAACTTTAGGTCCCTTTACTGAGGCAGCCACCCCTTTAAGCTTCTTCTGTTGGACAACATTATGTAAGAGTGCAGAAAGGCCCTCTGTACAAATGAGGAAGAGATAAGGAGACAGTGGGTCTCTTGCCTCAGTCCTTGGGTTGGTTGTATCTTACCGCAAGGATGTCCATTAATTCTCACTGCATAGGTCACCAAAGACACACATCTCATCACTATGGAAATCCAGTCATCATGAAACCCTAATCTCTTCATTATCTATTGCAAGCAAACCCACTCAACTTGGTCATAAGCCTTGCTTTTGTCAAGCTTTAGAGCCATTTCACCACATTTACCCTTCTTTTTTCTATTTATGTGGGTCATCATCTCATAAGCCACAAGCACATTATCGGTGATAAGGCATTCTACCACAAAAGCGCTCTGATTCTCAAAAACAATTTCTTGCAAGACAAATTTCATTATGTTTGCCACCACCTTAGAGGCTAGCTTATATGCCACATTGCATAAGCTAATAGGCCTATAGTCTGTAACCCTCTCCGGATTCTTGGTTTTAGGGTTTAGTACAATATAGGTATCATTAAAGAGTGGGGGAGTAGTGCCATAGTTAAGAAAATCTAATGCAGTAGTAGTGACAATAGATTTAACCGTAGGCCAAAAATGTTGGTAAAAAAGGGGAGGCATACCATCGGGTCTGGGCGCTTTTAAGGGGGGCATCTGCTGAAGAGCCTTCTCCACCTCCTGTGCATTAAAGTTTCTAAGCAAGGAAGCATTCATCCTATCAGTGACTTTTGTATGAATGGCCTCAAGTAGCTCCTCCTCCACTACTGGCCGCGAGGATGTAAACAGTTGTTCATAATAATCAAGAAAGGTCCTGCCAATTTGTTCCTCATCCTCCTGCCAAGTGTTATCAGAATCCAGCACCCTATTTATGGAGTTTCTTTACAGCCGGTTAGAAGCTTTTGTGTGGAAAAAGGTGGTGTTTGTATCACCTGCACTCAGCCAGCTGTTTCAAGACTGTTGGTGCCACATGTCCTCCTCCATATATAGCCACCTATTCAACTCCTTCTTCATGGCATGAATGTCCTCTAAAGTCGACTCACCACCCTTCATATTCTCCAACAACTGAAGCTTCCTTTGCAAGTCGAATATCTGTTTGCCTACGTGGCCAAAAGAGTGTTTGTTCCACTCGGTCAGTGAAACACGACACTCCTCCAAGCAATGAAGAAGCGGCCAGTCTGTCCCCAAAATTCTACCTCTTTCCCAATCATCAAAGACCACCACGGAGCACCGTTCATCCCTCAACCACATCGACTCAAATCTAAATAGCTTTGCCCTCTTTTTCTGCCGTCCGGTTGGATTTGTATTCTTGAGAATCAGCATACTGTGATTGGACATAGAATTGGCCACACGAAAGAGCTTAGTTGTAGGAAACATTACTATCCAATCCGTCAAAACAAAAGCTCTATCCAAGCGTTCACGGACCCACCTTTTTATGCCAAGTCTTTGACTCCATGTGAAGTCCGACCCACAATAGCCCAAGTCACGTAGTTCACAACTATTAATGGTGTCACGAAACAACTTCATTTGACCCTCGGGTCTTGCATTACCCCCCTCTTTTTCATTAGCATGAAGAAGCTCATTGAAGTCACCCATGATCATCCAACGGAGATCACATCTGTTACTGAGATTCCTAATCAGTGTCCACAACTCCTCCCCCTTGCACATCTCTGGGTTGCCATAAAATCCAGTAAACCTCCATCTATTCTTACCATCCTCCTCATTAACTATCACATCAATATGCCTCTGTGAATAAGTTAGAGGTTCCACTACAGTGTATTCTTCCAAAGTAAAGCTTATCCACCCCCAAGATTTTGGCTTGGCATCACCAGGCCATGTTGTCTCTCAATCTTTCTTTTGATTCCTTCCATCTCCATTGTCTTAAATTTAGTCTCCATTAGAAAGACAGAAGTGGGATCTTCCTCCTTAACAAATTTTTGGAGTGTTTTAACTGTTAGGGGGTTCCCAAGCCCCTTATAGTTCCAAGCTAAGGCACTCATTATGCCCGACGAGGCTACTCCGCAGCCTCCACCAATCCAAGATATTGTTTCAAAACTTTTCCAAGATCCTTCACCTCCCCTTCCACTTTCACTCTCTTGCCATTCCCATTCTCTCCCTCTACCTCTATCAAAGGTGTGTGGCATCTTCTCTTGTTTCCTACCTCCATTTTATCAACCTCCATATCCACATCCCGAGCTGTCATGGCTGCCATACCAGAGTTTGGACACACCCCTGTCATGTTCTCTTTTCCTTTTGCCAAAGGTTTTATTTTTGTTTTTTAGGCCCCTTCCCTGTGTCTTTGTTGAGTTGGTGTCTTTTATAGGTGCTGGGCCGACTGAAGCAAAAATGAGACTATTTTCGAGTTGGGCCTGTTCAGTAAAAATGTCCCTGACCAACGGCCTATTGGGCCCGTGTGCACCATTTAAGCCCATGAGGGCCTACTGAACTGGACCGTTACTCACAGCACTACTTAACCCATTTGAGGGAACGTGCATAAGTATAGGGTCCTGACACATGTTACTTTCCATCACTTTAGTCACCGCCCCCTCTTCTTTCATCAATCCGGAAGCTTCACCATGAATTCCTGCGTCAATCTCTGCAAGTTGCTTTTCGAAATCTTTTGCCAACGCCAAACCCGGCTTTACATGCTCAGCATAGTTCTCTAGCTTCCTCATATTCTCCATGTCGTCCCTGTCGAAATTGGTAAGCTCTGATGTACCTACCCGTAGTCCACTAGCCCCTTACCACCCTTGCATACACTCCTTTGTGATGCTTACCATCCTACCAACTGCCCTGTCAACGTCTCCATCTTCCCTAAGCCTGCTGTGTCTCATCGCCTCCATCAGTTAAGGCTTCTGGATTCTTTCTGATGTGGCCCTCAGCCACGCTCCAAATTGTTTTTCCTCCGGTCTTAGGGACTTCTTACTCCTTATCCACTGTAAGCATTCTTTTTCATTGTGGTCCATCATTCCACACCAATAGCAAAATATGGGAAGCCGTTCATATTTGAAGTCTACCCATATCGGTTATGTTTTCCCAAGCGTATTTTCCGGCCCCGGCATAATGGTTCGGTAGTTTTTACCGATACGCGGATGCACAGACACCCTCCCATACAGAAACCCTTGTCGTCCACATCCGTTTTCTCCACTAACCCCAGCGTTTCCCAGATCCTCGTTCCTATTTCCATGGTCTGGCTCATTATGGGCAGTCCATGTATTTGAATCCAGAATGATACCCTGTCAAGGCACACCTTCCGAGCAAATTCCCCGGCTTGAAGCTTGTGAAGAATGAGGAGATACTTGTCATACGACCAGGACCTAGTAGCCATACTTTATCTAGATCATCCCTCGTCTCAAAGAGGAACAAAGCTCTATTCTCTCCCAGATCACTCACCTCAAAGTTTTCCTTCGTTTTCCGTGCTATTTTCAAAACCCTCGCTACCGACTCCAAGTTTACCCATCTTTTTGTATAGAACTTTCCAACTAGGATTGGTCCAGCCTCCATTTCTAGGGTTTGTATCTTAACTTCAGCACTTTCCTTTGCCGACAGTCGTAACCCAGTGCATCTATTCGTGATCTCATCCATGTCTTTTAGAAGATTCTACCGTGCCGGAGAAAGAGTTTGCACTAGGCAAAACTTTTTTCACCTCTAGGTTTCCATGGATACCTAGAGAGAAAACTCGTCTTTGAGTTACTTCATTGATTTGATATGAAACCATTACACTCATAGCTATTACACATAACACATTGATAGTTTCATTCTTAGTTTTTTATCCCCACAAATATAATAAAACAAAAATTAAAGTTTTGTAAAGGCAACACTGCTCAATTTCGCTTTCTTTTTTCTTTTTCTTTTTTTGCTCAATAGCTCAATTTCGCTTTCACGTGGAAAGAAGAGTACTGATTGATGATGAATTTAATGATTCCGCGTGAAGTATAATTGAGTGTATGTGAACATATGACTTTTTTTAAGATCTGATGTGAACATATGAGTGTCGGTCGGTAATGATTCCACATGAACATTAAAGTGTTACTAGTATCATTTTGTTTTGTTTCTTTTCCAAATCAGATGACTGTGTTTGATTTTTTTTTTTTTTTTAATTGGAGTGATTATGGGCTATATGGTAATGTTGTTCTAGTAACATTGTTTGTATTTTTTAAAAATATGTGTGGTTGAAAAAGTGTGTGAAAATATATGTAATGTTGTTTAAACACTAAAAACGGTATTGCCTAAAACACCCTACCAAACAACCCCTATATATTCGACAGTTTAGTTGTTTGTTGTCCACAATTAATAGTTTAGGACTTCGAGATTTAGGTGCTATTTTGCTGCTCTTTGGTTTACATAACCGATGATTTTTATTTATTTATTTATTTATTATAATTATTATTTTTTACTTGGCAATACGTTAAGAAAAATATTGGACATATTATAGAACGTAATGCTAAGGGGGTGTTTGGTAGAATATTTAAACAACAGTTTTCGTTGTTTAAACAATACAACACGTATTTTTACAATACTTTTTCACCTATACGTATTTTTAAAAAACTCAAACAACGTTATAAGAACAATATTATTCAAAGGAGTCCTAAGCAATGGAGGCCACATAGTTTCAAACTCTTTTTTGTATGTTTGGAATCTTTTAATTTTATTTTTTCCTTTTACATGGCAACACTAATAAATTATTTTACATGGTTTTTGAGTGAGGTTTGTGGTGTGCGTTTGTGTTGAACATTTTTCCTTCTTTCTTTTGTGTGTGTGTTTATTTCTCAAAAAAATAATAATAAATTATCTTTAGTAGAATAATATTGGACATATAAAATATAAAAATTTATTTGAATTATAGATTATAGGGAAGTCAACTTTAATATTTGAATTTTATTTACTTATGAATCTTGGCAAAACTAGATTTCACAGTAAGATGGAAAATGATTTTTTAATGAAGTTTAAGTGTTATACATTGAAGGGAAATTGTTGCAAAATTAAATTTAAAAATATTAATCCAAATGCACACTTAATTACTAGACAATTTTCTTGTTTGACATCACTAATAAAAATCAATTATTTTAGTTTTTTATTGATTGTGCAACCTCAACAAAATATATTCATTCTTTCTCAATTGCATATGCCTTGATGATGGTGAAGAATCAGTAGGCTAAAATTTCCAAACGTAATGATCCACAAGCCAAATCCTGAAGAAAGAAAACAAGTAAGAGGGGACCGGTGGAGGCCGGCCAAAAATCCTCCGATGGTAAAGTTAGTGAATTCTTAATTCTCAGGAAGGGAAAGAATTTTCTAAGTTTTCAATTTTTCTGAGTTACCTCTTGCGTTTCAGAAGAAGAGCCCTTATATAGTGTTTTTGAGGCAGTTATCTCTTCAAGCGTTGCATACTTCAGAAGATTTTGAGGTAACTCCCATAACTACTATGGAGATTACTTCCCGTTTTCAAAGGAGAAACAGTTGCATTCTAGTAAACGAGTGGAGTGCAGAGAAGATCTTTAGGACCCTCGTCCGTCTTGTTGGTTTGATGGACGAGCCAATCCTAAGACGAGCTCGTCCATCCGTCTGTAGTGGAGTGCAGAGAAGATCTTTAGGACCCTCGTCCGTCTTGTTGGTTTGATGGACGAGCCAATCCTAAGACGAGCTCGTCCATCCGGACAGACAGATGGACAAGCTTACAGCAAACGGGCTACTTTCCTATGGACGAGTTTAGCAGTTGGATTTTTTGGTGACACCATCAGTTGCCCCCACTCTATAGGTCGTCTAAGGAAACATTGGTTTATAACTCATTTTCTTGTTCCCTCTCTTTTTTCTTTTTTTTTTCTTTTTTTTTTTTTTGACAGAATGTGCCACGTGTTGCAGTTCTATTGGTTCTTAGCTGCGTCGCTTTATTCTTTTGAGGCACAAGCCATGTCTCTTTTGATTGGCCTGTGTCGCTTCAAGTACCCCACTTGGTTCTCTATAAATAGTGGAATCTCTTCTGTGCCCTTCACATTCACAAAGATTTTCCTCTTGAAATTCCTCGTCTAGAACCTCGTTTAGAAGTCTCTCCGTGTCTAGAGCCAGGTACTCTCTTCCTTCCTTTAGGCTTTCATTTTTCCTCAAAATCTCTACCATTATTTCCTCGTCTAGCAATAGTACAGATAGGGTTATAGACGAGTATCGAGATTCCTCTAGTTATAGTGGTTCTAGCAGTAGTGACAGTAGCAAAGGAGGTTCTACGGACGAAGAGTACATCTTTGGCGTCCCTGGGTTTCCTGTAGAAGCTCTTCAGGAGCAACTTAGGAAAGTTTCAGGTTCCCAAGCTAGTATCTCGTCTAATGTTCCTTCGTCCAACCCTACAGACGAAGAGGAAATCGTCTATAGTTGTGCAGTAGGTGTCCATTCTAAAACATCTGAGCAAAGGCTTTCAAACCTTAAGGCGTGGTATCAGATTCCAGAAGAATTTAACCCAAGGTTAGCCATCCGTAGAGAATGGTGCTGCAACCCCCGTTTTGGAATAGGCGTCTATGAAGCCTACTTCTTGGGAGGCCTTAGATTTCCTTTAAATTTCTTTGCTAGAGAATTACTAGTTAGGTTAGGTTTGGGTGTTTGCCAGTTTAATCCAAATGCATGGAGATTCATTATCTCAATGCAAATTTTGTGGAACGAAGTGTTTGGGAAGGACCGTCCTCTTACTGTGGACGAATTTCTTTTTTGCTACAAGCCTTCTGAGATAAGCCAATCTCTTGGCTTTCATCAATTTACAGCAAGGGGCAGGGACTGTAGATTAATCAAGTCCCTAGCCTCATCTAACAGGAATTGGAAGACGGAATTTATTTTCGTCTCCGGTTTTTGGTCTGGCAATCCTGTAGAGGTTGGAAAGGACCCCTTTGCTCCTTACTCTGGAGATTTAGGGAAACTGCGTCCAGAAAGTACGTCCTTCCCCTTTTACTTTTCTTTCCCTCTTTTTTATACTTTATCCAAACGTCTAATTCATGATTTGTTTCACAGGTGTTAAACGTCCGTCCTTGAGCAAGTTTCACCGTGATCGCGTCCATAGGGCCCGCCTTCACACCAACAGAAATTTTCATCCTTTAGTTAATCTACGCAACCTTTTTAAGTAGGGGTTTGGTCCTAATCCCTCGGACGAGGCAATTGCCCACGAAGTTACAGTGCGAAAAAGTAAACATTTTTCATGATATTTGTCTAACTTTTATTCAGCTTCCTATAATCTGTCACTCATTATTTTATTTTATTTTTAATTTGCTTCAGGAATGGCAACGTTGAAGGAAAACAGGGGAAAAGACACTCTGGTGGAAGTGGGCTGTCTTGAAACTCAGGCTCAAACTCGTCCATCAGCTGGGGAGAAGAGGAAAACTATATCCAAAAATTTGGATTTAGGAAGCCTCCCCAGCCGTCGAGGCAAAAAAGGAAAGCATGATCCGTCTCAAGTTGTTAAGCCTAAGCCCCCTTCATCCCAGCAACCCACTCAAGTATTTGACGTGGACTCGTCCACCCCAGTTGATGTGGCTCCGCCCAAGACGATCGTATCTACCTCGTCCCAACCTTCCCAAAGGGCATCTTCAAACATCATTGAGAATGAAGATCTTGCCTGGGAGCGCTTCCAGAACGCTGTCACGGACGAGGACATAAACACTTGCTATGACATGTCTTTGAAGGATTTTGAACACTCTGGTGTTCATGATCTTTTTAAGGTATGTAAATATATCTTTACCTCGTCTTTGTCATTTCAAGATTCTTCGTCTTTCTATCTGTTAATTATTGTAATCGTTTTTGGCAAGCCATGTCCAAATTCATAGCGGCGTCTAGGCAAGCTACTGGGTTGGATAGGACGAGAATCATGCTGGAGACGAGAATCAAAGAAGTGAAGGACGAGTCGAAGAAATGGGCTGAAGTAGCTGCTATAGCTAAGGAAGAGATGAAGTAGGCACAGAACCTGGTTGAGGAGCTGAGAGCTGATGTGGTGGAGAAAGATACTCGTCTTGATCATATGCAGAAGAAGAATGACGAGCTGAGTATCCTTCTCACCAAGGCGAAAGAAGATGCAGTGAACGAGTTTAAGGCGTCCAAGCAATACACTGATCTTCTAGACACCAATTATGCAGCTGGTTTTGAAGACTTTAGGATGGATGCTATGGAAAACTTCCCTGAAGTGGACTTCAGCTCCATTAAACTTAACCTCAATCCTGCTACCAGCTCTCTCCTTCAAACAGGTTCTGAAGACACCAACATTGAAGACGATGCTACAACCCTTCCTTCTCAAGGTGCCTCAAATGACAATGCTCCCCAGACTTAAGAAGAAATGTTTCAATTTTTTGTACTTCTCTTTTTTTTTCTTTTTTTTTTTTGGTCCATTGTTTTAGGACCCTTCTATGTAATGCAAGTACACTCGGCTCATCCATAGTTTAAGGACGAGCTTACGCAAAACAAATTTTAATTTTACAAGGGTGTTTGGACATTAGTTGTCCGCCCTTGAAACAGTTGAATGAATGATGTTATCTTTCTTTAATATATGCATGGACGAGCCTTTATTTTCACATGCTAGACTTGATGCTTAGGTCGTCCATTTTACATATATTTTTACCATTTTTGTTGGAATTTCACTAAATGTGATTTATCCATATGAAGTAGTAATTCAGCATTATTCATCTTTTGATTTTGCCAATTTTCGTCCTGAGACTCTGCATTTTTACTCGTCCATGGACCAAAATATTTTTGGTTCCAAAGACACTTGTCTATGCATTTCCTCGTTCATACTTAGGACATGCATAATATTTTACTTCGTCCATTGTATGGACGAGCAAATGTTAACCTCTTGACAGCGTAAGTTTTACCTCGTCCTTTTACCTGGACGGGTTCGCCTGGATATCAGGTTTACCTCGTCCCTTGATTTGGACAAGTTTACTTGGATGGCATAAATTTCACTTCGTCCTTTTATTTGGACGAATTTGCCTTGGAAAAATTTGGCGATACATCTCTGCGTCCAGAGAATTTTCTCGTCTTGAGCTTTTTAGCTCTTAGCTACATGAAAATCAATATTGCACACAACATTATATACATAACATAAAGTATTGTTTTAAGACGAGGCATACACTTCAGAGTTTTTATGCCTTCTAGAAATATAAGTACAAATCAAACCACAACTCTGTATGACTTAAATATAATAACAAAGCAAACATTAAATAAATAAGTCTTTATGCAGTCCCCAGCTCAGGCTCATCCAGAATTACTTGTCCAGATTGGCCTCTCGTTGGTAGTATCTCTTCAGATGCTCAACATTCCAAGGATGCTCTAACTTCCTCCCGTCCAGGGCTTCCAAGTAATAGGATCCTAATCTTTTGCAGTTGACAACTCTGTAAGGGCCTTCCCAATTAGGTCCCAACTTCCCATGGGCTGGGTTCTTTGTTGCTAAGGAAACCCTTTTCAGGACGAGGTCGCCTATGTCAAACTGCCTTGGCTTCACCATTGCATCATACTGCCTAGCCATAAGGTTTTTGTACCTTGCCATCCTTTATTCAGCGTCCATCCTTACCTCGTCTATTAGATCAAGGTTCAAGCGGAGTTGCTCCTCGTTATCTTTGTCTTGATACGCTGCCACTCTATGATTGGCCATATGCATTTCTGCAGGTATGACTGCTTCTATTCCATAGGCTAGCTTGAAAGGAGTTTCCCCTGTAGGAGTTCTCACTGTTGTCCTATATGCCCGTAGAACACCTGGTACTTCATCTGGCCATACTCCCTTTGCTCCCTCAAGGCGAGTCTTGATTATTTTTAACAAGAATCAGTTTGCAACTTCAGGCTGACCATTTGCTTGTGGATGGGCAGGTGAGGCGTAGTGATTTTGAATCCCGAAGTGCATGCAAAAATCTTTAAAGAGTGCATTGTCAAATTGTTGTCCGTTATCGGATACCAACACCCTGGGCACGCCAAACCTACACACAATGTTCTTCCATACAAAGTTCTTGACATTTTGTTGTGTGATATTAGCTAAAGGTTCTGCTTCTACCCACTTGGTGAAATAATCGATAGTAACCACAAGAAATTTCATTTGTCTTGCGCCTATTGGGAAAGGACCCAGGATGTCTAGTCCCTATTATGCGAAGGGCCATGGGGCCATCATTGGGGTTAGGTACTCTGATGGTTGCCTTGGGAGGTTACTGAATCGTTGGCATTGATCGCAGACCTTGACATAGGCCTTAGCATCAACTTGCATATTTGGCCAGTAATATCCTGCACGGACGACTTTGTGGACGAGTGATCTGGCTCCTGAATGATTACCACACGCTCCCTCATAAATTTCTCTGAGTACATAGTTTGCTTCGTCCGAAGCTAGACACCGGAGATAAGGCTGGGAAAAGCCTCTTTTGTACAGAATCTCGTCCATAAGAACGTACCTGGCTGACCTTATCCTCGGCTTTCTTGCTTCACCTTTCTCTTCTGGAAGTCGTCCATCTTTTAAGTATGCTACAATTGGAGCAATCCAATTTTCCCTGCTTTGCACCTGTTGCACTTCTGGGATATCTATACTCGGTATATACTGAATCTCATCAAATTCGTTGATGGCTTCATTCGCCGAAATTTCTTTCGCTAAAGTATCTGCCTTCACATTCTCCTCCCTTGGGATTTGAACAAAGTTAATTTCCTCGAATTTTTTCATAAGTCGCATTACCCTGTTAAGATTCTTTCTCATTCGTTCTTCTTTAACCTCGTACATCCCATTCACCTGGCCTATGACTAGTTGAGAATCTCCCAAGACGAGTATCGACTTTGCTTCCATGGACTTGGCCAATTTCAGCCCTTTGAGAAGAGCTTCATACTCAACTTCATTATTAGTTGCTTGGTACTAAGCGAACTTTGTGTTGCAGTTTATCCCCTTCCGGAGATTGGAAGACCACACCTATTCCTCCGGCATGCTGTGTAGACGATCCATCGACATGGACGATCCATTTCTGGTTGCCTTCCGTCTTACTCACATCGTCATAACTTGGGGTGAACTCTACAATGAAATCTGCCAGAGCCTGAGCTTTTATGGCATGTCTAGGTTAGTACTTTATGTCGAATTCACTGAGCTCGACAGCCCATTGAATCAAACGTCCTGCGGCCTCCAATTTGTTCATTGCTTTCTTGAGTGGGTGATCCGTCATGACGTTGATGACATGAGCCTGGAAGTAATGCCTCAGTTTTCTGGAGGCTACTACCAGTGCGAAAGCCAACTTCTCCATTAGAGGATATCGTCCTTCCGCTCCCCTAAGTGCCTTACTTGTATAGTATACTGGCTTTTGTATTTTCCTCTCCTCTCTTATCAATGCTGAGCTCACGGCATGTGGGGTTACCGCCAGGTATAAAAACAGCTCCTCTCCTGTCACGGACGGACTCAGCAAAGGGGCAGTAATGAGGTACGTTTTCAATTCTTGGAAGGCTCTTTAACACTCGTTCGTCCACTCAAATGCTTTCTTTAGAACCTTGAAAAATGGTATAGGAGAATGTGGAGGCAGATACTTTAGCGAAAGAAGCTTCGGCGAATGAAGCCGTGCCGAGTATAGATATCCCAGAAGCACAACAGGTGCAAAGCAGGGAAAATTGGATGGCTCCAATTGTAGTATACTTAAAAGATGGACGACTTCCAGAAGAGAAAGGTGAAGCAAGAAAGCTGAGGGTAAGGTCAGCCAGGTATGTTCTTATAGACGAGATTCTGTACAAAAGAGGCTTTTCCCAGCCTTATCTCCGGTGTCTAGCTCCGAACGAAGCAAACTATGTACTCAGAGAAATTCATGAAGGAGCGTGTGGTAATCATTCAGGAGCCAGATCACCCGTCCACAAAGTCATCCGTGCAGGATATTACTGGCCAAATATGCAAGCTGATGCTAAGGCCTATGTCAAGGTCTGCGATCAATGCCAACGGTTCAGTAACCTCCCCAGGCAACCATTAGAGTACCTAACCCCAATGACGGCACCATGGCCCTTCGCACAATGGGGACTAGACATCCTGGGTCCTTTCCTAATAGGCACAAGACAAATGAAATTTCTTGTGGTTGCTATCAATTATTTCACCAAGTGGGTAGAAGCAGAACCTTTAGCTAATATCACATAACAAAATGTCAAGAACTTTGTATGGAAGAACATTGTGTGTAGGTTTGGCGTGCCCTGGGTGTTGGTATCCGATAACGGACGACAATTTGACAATACACTCTTTAAAGATTTTTACATGCACTTCGGGATTCAAAATCACTACGCCTCACTCGTCTGTCCACTCAAATGCTTTCTTTAGAACCTTGAAAAATGGTAAACACTTATCAGTAGCTTTAGAAACAAACCTGTTAAGGGCAGCAACTCGTCCAGTAAGAGATTGGACTTCTTTGATACTCTGTGGAGGCTTCATGTCTAGAATTGCTCTAATCTTTTCCGGGTTTGCCTCAATCCCTCTATGTGAAACCATAAAACCAAGGAATTTCCCTGAAGATACTCCAAAAGCACATTTGCTAGGGTTTAACTTCATATGATACTGTCTTAGTGTGTTAAACGTCTCCTGCAGGTCGTCTAGATGCCTTTCCTCGTCTTGAGTTTTCACCAGCATGTCATCCATGTAGACTTCTACATTTCGCCCAATCTGTGGACGGAACATATGGTTAACCAGCCTTTGATATGTTGCTCCAGCATTTTTCAAACCGAATGGCATTACTTCATAGCAGAATAATCCCTGGCTAGTGACGAAGGATGTCTTCTCTTGATCGACCTCGTTCATCCTTATTTGGTTGTATCCTGAAAAAGCATCCATGAAGCTGAGTAATTTGTGGCCTGCAGTAGAATCCACTAACTGGTCAATGCGCGGCAATGGGTAACTATCCTTGGGGTAGGCTTTGTTGAGATCGGTAAAATCTACGCACATCCTCCATTTGCTGTTTGCCTTTTTGACCATCACCACATTGGCCAACCAATCTGGATAATATACTTCTCGTATGAATTTTGCCGTCATCAGCTTCTGAACCTCGTCTCTGATAGCCTCATCTCTCTCTGGAGCAAACACCCTTCTCTTTTGTCAAACTGGCTTTGAAGTAGGACATACATTTAGGCGATGTGTAATGACATTGGGGTCTATACCCGGCATGTCCTCATGAGTCCAGACGAATACATCAATGTTTTTTCTCAGAAACCGAACAAGGTCTTCCTTAATTTTTCCTTCTAGATCTACCCCGATCCTGGTACATCTCTCAGGATTTGTCTCGTCTAAAGAAACATCTTCTAACACTTCAGCAGGTTCTGCCACGACTCTCTTTTCTTCAATGTTCATGGCTTGGATTTGTTCGTCCATAGCCAACATCGCCAAGTAACACTCTCTTACTGCTAATTGATCTCCATGCACTTGTCCTACTCCTTGCTCTGTTGGAAACTTAACCGACAGGTAATAAGTGGATGTTACAGCCTTCCAACTGTTTAAAGTCGGCCTTCCGATTATCGCATTGTAGGAGGATGAACAATCTACCACAAGGAAGTTCACCTCCTTAATAACTTGCTGCGGGTATGCCCCCACTATCACTGGTAATGAAATACTGCTCACAGGTTGCACCTTCATTCCACCAAAACCTACTAGGGGGGAGCTCGCTGGCCGAAGCAAGTCTCGTCCTAACCTCATCTGCTAAAAGGCTGGATAATACAAAATATCAGCAGAACTCCCATTATCTATCAACACCCTTCTAGTCTTGTAGTCAGCAATAAAGAGGGTGATGACAATAGCATCGTCATGAGGGTAATGGATTCTCTCTGCATCCTCGTCCGTGAAGGTGATCGCCTGCTCGTCCATAGTCCTTGCACTCGGTGATCGTCCAGAGAGCTGAACGCTCTGCACTGCTTTCAAGTATGCTTTCTTTGACTTAGATGACTGTCCTGCAGAACTTCCCCCTAGAATGATTCTTATTTCTCCGAGCGATGGTCGTGATGATTCTTCTACCTTCCTTTTCAATTTCTCGTCCTTGTGATCTCGTCCAAGAAAATTTCTCAGCTTCCCTTGTCTGATGAGATTCTCAATTTGCTGCTTCAAATCGAAGCACTCGTCCGTGTCATGCCCATGATCTCTATGGAAGCGACAATACTTATTCCTATTGCGCTTGTTGGGATCTCCCTTCATCTTCTCTGGCCACTTTAAGGAAGGCTCGTCTTTGACTTGCATAAGGACTTGCTCGAGCGGCACGTTCAAAGGAGTGTATTGTTGGTTCTTCGCTGATGGACCTGCCTTCTTCTCTCAGTCTTTCTTATCCTCTGTTCGTCCCTTCTTCGGACGAGGACCCTGTTTAGAATGATGAGCAGCATTTGTTTCCATTCTCTCAGCCCTCTTCCTCTTCTTAGCTATAATCGCATCCTCTGCATTCATGAAATTTTGGGTAGAATGGACGAGTTCAGCCATGGACTGAGGTTCCTTCTCATAAAGTTTATGTATAAACAAGTCAGAATTAACCCCATTATGGAAAGCTGCCAGCAATAACTTGTCATCCACCTCATCCACGGTCAAAACCTCCCTGTTGAAGCGCGTGATAAAGGACCGTAGGCTTTCATTCTCCCCTTGCTCTATAGTCAATAAACTAGACGAGGAACGCTAATGTCTTTGTCCTCCAATGAAGTTATTAACAAACAATTTGCTTAACTCCTCAAAAGAACTTACTGAGTTTGGGGATAGTTTGCTGAACCAGACTCGCGCGGGTCCCTTAAGGGTGGTAGGGAAAGCTCTACACATTATCTCATCTAGAACCCCTTGAAGGTGCATGCTAGTTTTGAAGGTAGCGATATGGTCAAATGGGTCACGCGTCCCATCATATGAATCCAAGGAAGGCATCTTGAATTTCGGAGGTAAAGGATGACCATTGATAGGGGCTGTGAAGGGGGAGTCTGTTCGATGAACTAGATCCTCTACAGGATTTGCCCTTCTCATGTTTTCCCTCATCTCAACCATAACTTTCCTCATTTGATCCATCTCCCTTTCTAAGTGTGGCACTCTTCTTGGTGCATTACCCCTCGATTGGCTTTCTGGCTTAACATTTCTCCCATCTGCTTGGTTCTGTCCATGCTCTTCTCCATAGACCTCCTGACGTTGCCCTCTAAGGTTAATTTCCCTTCTCAATACCTGGTTCTGGCGGGTTAATTCCGCCATGGCTGCAGCCATAGACTGCATGTGTTGGACTGATGAAGGTTGCATTACAAGCGCCGATTGACGGTCATGATGAGGGTTGCTGGAGGCATCTCTACTTTGTTGAAGGCCTAGACTAGTAGTCCTTGATCTTGTCCGGACCATTTCAGCCCTTTGTCAGAGAAAGAAATTACAGAATTCAACGATGAAACTCAACGTAAAAAACTCTGTCTTATTTCCCACAGACGGCGCCAACTGATGATGGTGAAGAATCAGTAGGCTAAAATTTCTGAACGTAATGATCCACATGCCAAATCCTGAAGAAAGAAAACAAGTCAGAGGGGACCGGTGGAGGCCGGCCAAAAATCCTCCGATGGTAAAGTTAGTGAATTCTTAATTCTCAGGAAGGGAAAGAATTTTCTAAGTTTTCAATTTGTTTGAGTTACCTCTTGCGTTTCAGAAGAAGATCCCTTATATAGTGTTTTTGAGGCAGTTATCTCTTCAAGCGTTGCATACTTCGGAAGATTCTGAGGTAACTCCCATAACTGCTATGGAGGTTACTTCCCGTTTTCAAAGGAGAAACAGTTGCATTCTAGTAAACAAGTGGAGTGCAGAGAAGATCTTCAGGACCCTCATCCATCTTGTTGGTTTGATGGACGAGCCAATCCTAAGACGAGCTCATCCATCCGGACAGACGAATGAACGAGCTTACAGCAAACGGGCTACTTTCCTGTGGACGAGCTACATGGACGAGTTTAGCAGTTGGCTTTTTTGGTGACACCATCATGCCTAACAAGGTATTTCTGAAGTTCTGATAATATTAAACGCAATCAAATATAAACTAATATTACAATTAAATAAAGATATAAATATAGACTTGTCATAGTTTGAATTATATATTAGATGTATTCAAAATGACACCTACCATAATTAAATTTCCAGTAGCTCACTAATCATCCGTAGACATGTAACACGCTTTAAAAGTGTGATCTCTAATGAAATATTTGACCTTATATATATAACTCCTTGATTACAAAAACTTTTGTTAGTAATTAATTGCATGATGAAATCCACCTCCAAATACAGGCATATTACTACATTTGATGGATAAGGAGTTTGATTAAGTTGGTATTGAGAAAAGTCAGCAATTTTAATTCTTAACTCCGAACTTGGTCAAATTTGAGATGCTTTTTCCATACATAGGGTGACTTTCTTCGTGAGAATAATACCCACCAAACCTCAAAAATATTTTAATAAAAAATTTAGTGTTAGATAAATTCCATGAACAAAACTTTAAAAGATTAGATTTGTTTAGATTAATCATTGGATAGTGACTTTGGATGTGTTAGTTGTTCAATGAACAAGGTTTGAGTTGGTTTATTGATTTGTTTTGAAAACCATTCCACTCAAAGCTTTAGAGCACTAGCATCGTGTGCTAAATGCTAAATTTTTACATCAGATCATCAAAAACACCGTTACATCAGACAGGGCCGGCTGAAGCTATAGGCAAGCTGGGCCACCGCCTAAGGCCCCCACTTATAAGAGGGCCCCCAAATAGCAATAATATAGTATATAATATTATTTTTTTCATCTGAGAAAAAAAAAATTACAAACGGCCATCACCAAGTCCATGAAGGCCTGTTTCTCACAGAGGCCCGTTTCTCACCAAAATAATAATAATAATAATAATAACAATTAATTAATTTCAAACGGTCATTACCAAATCTCATCAGGCCATTCGTTTCTCACAGAGGCCCCGTTTCTCACAGTCATAGAGGCCCGTTTATCACATAGAAAAAAGCTGAAGTGACAAACTGACAATGTGACTAATCCCATCAGATCAAACCATCACCAAATCTTTAGCTTGCATAAGAAAAGATTACAAACGGAAAAAATTATTAGCTTGCAGAAGAAAATATTACAAAAGCAGAAAGAAGAGGCAAATAAGAAAAGAAAGAAAAAATAAAGAAGAAAAAAAAAACTCATTCTCTGACTCTCTCTATCTGACTATCTTGATTCTTAAAAAAACACTCATTAGTTGGCTTACTCATCAACTGTGTTGGCAATAGACTTGTGTGTTCACTGAAGGTTCGTTTTTTGTTTTCTCTTCCTTTGTCTCCTTCGTCTTCTACTCTTCTTCATGTTTACTGTTGGGTGTCTCGGTTTTTTTTTTCATGGGTGTCTGGGTTTTTTTTTTTTTTTTTTTTTTTTGAAGAGGAGTTTGCTCACGGGTCTGGGTTTTTTTTTTTTTTTTTTTTAAAGAGGCGTGAGTAGAGCAGTGACTGGGTTTTTTTTTTTTTTTTTCTTTTTGGTGAAGCTGAAGTGAACTTTGGTTTGGTTCCTTTAGATTACTCTAGAACTCTAGAAGCCTTTTGATTCTTTGAAGGGTCTGAATGGTCAATAGACCCATAAAGAGAAAAGAGTTAAAGTCTTACACGTTTAGGCTGAAAGCTGAATAGTCTTACACCTTTTGAGTTTTGAATGGTCTAGAGTAGTCTAGTCTTTTTTTTTTTTTTTTTTTTTAAGAAATCAGATAAGTGGTATGGGAGTTAACTGTTAAGGTATTGATCTGATCTAGTCCTACACGTTTCTCTCTTTTTTTTCTTTTTTCTTTTTTTCTTTTTTTAAGAATCAGATTTAGAGGGATAGTGACTAGGTTTTAGTCTTAGTAGATCAAGTTGAATCCTACTCATTATGCTAAAAAAAAAAGGTTTACTGCTACTGTGCTACACAAAAAAAGAGTATTAATAACAAAATTATAAATTTAGAATAATTTACTTTGTACTAATATTAATTTTAATTTTTTTGTGCAGGTTTAAAGTGTAAAGTGATCATATTAAGTAAAGTTGCAATTGTGCATTTGATAAAACAGGTTCTATTGTTTTATACATTAAATCTATATTATTCTAGTTAAATTGTAATTTTTTTATTTATAGATTGTGTTTCATTTATTCCTAAATATTTTTTTAATTACAAATGTCTACTAGAAAATATTTATCTGGATATGAAAAAAAAAAAAAAAGAAAAAAAAAAAGACAAAGAGAAGAACTTATTGAATCTCAAAAAGGAGCTATGGACAAATTTATTACTAGTAAAAAACAAAATCTTGCAGAAAAAGAAATAAATTTAATTAGTAATTTTGTCTCTCAAAAAGCAAGAAAAATAAATTTTAATTGAAAAAAATATATGAATTTATAATTAAATATAATAAAAGGCCTCGTTTAAAGCTTTCGCCTCGGGCCCCCAAATTCATTGAGCCGATCCTGACATCAGATCTCTCAAATGCTAAACGTTTTTACATTTGGCATAATACATTTTTATCAATAGAAGTGTACCGTACTACGTGCTATTTCTATTTTCTTTTTTCTTTTTTCTTTTCCTCCTCTCTCTCA
Organism: Quercus suber; assembly: GCF_002906115.3. Taxonomy (NCBI): domain Eukaryota; kingdom Viridiplantae; phylum Streptophyta; class Magnoliopsida; order Fagales; family Fagaceae; genus Quercus; species Quercus suber. Next base: position 33,299 of record NW_027069563.1, read on the forward strand.
TCTCACATGTCAGATCTCTCATATTGTGGTTGAATTTTTTTTTTCCTCCTTTTTTAACGTCACGACTTGTATACTTTGTGACTAAGTTTTTTTTTTTTTTTTTAATAAAAGGTTGATATTATTTTAGGTTATTTTAATGGTGATGTGCTAAAGTAAGAGATCTGGTATAGGTGAATTCTAAAATGATATGTTAAAATAGATAAAATAACTTTTTAATGTGTCAAAATAGCTTCTTTTTTTTTTTAGAACGTCTGATACTAGTGCTCTAAGTAATCTAGAGATCAAAAACCACACATTGATTTTATAAGGGTTGGGAATCCCCTTTTTAGCTATTACTCTCTTCCATTTTTAGCCTATTCCTTAGAGCATTAGCATTAGGGAGTGTAAACACTCCACAATTTCTATTTTACAACCAAAACCTCAAAAAACATGCTCCATTCGAATATGGGATTTTGTAATTTTTTACAACTTGTGAACAGTTAGTTCTTATATATAGGACCAACTGTAGCATAAGATGTAAAAAAAAGAAATATATATATATATATATATATATATTGTGGTGGGCCTTTTTAGCAACTGCAGGCTGGGCTATCTCCTGCCATATTATGGCCTAAAGGTTCTTGGTAGGAAAGTCAGGACTGACTTGACTGTAACACACCCCAAGCCAGCTTGTGCACAAACTAGAGCCCTTTAGCTAAAACTCTGGTCACATGCCCATGGTAGAGGAAACTGTTACAAAAAAGTTATGGCAAGTAGGTGTAATATGGCAATAATAAGAAAAATATGCTTATTGTCAACCAAAAAATAGAAAATACCAAATCATAATCTTAATAAGGGAAGGAGCAATGCAGCAATATAAATGAGATGATAACCATAAAGAAAAGGAAATCACAGTAATGCTTGATCAATAAAATAGAGGAAGAATGGTCAATCTGTTATGCTTGATTTCTCTACAGAGTTAAGACCAGGAAAGGAACCACTCTTCATAGGAAAATCATGCCATGGAAATTACCCACTTTGAGAGAATTGGCCTAAGTGGCTTATCCTCAAATTCCTTAATCCTTACTAGAGGGTAGGCCTTTAGAGGGAGAGAAGAGATTAGCCTATTGGTGCATACCTACTATTGCACTCTTGCTTACTATCTGTTTTCTTTCTAATTCCTTTTTCCTTTCTAAGTTTTCTACTCTATCTTTTCACTCCCTTTCTTACTTCTTTTTCTCTCTATTCTCTCTTACTCCTTCCTTCATTGTTCTATTGTTCTTTCTGTGCATAGCTAAGGCCCCTTTTATATTGCCTGCCGTGATGCGTTTTTACTATTTTGTCCTTTAATCTCTTTTGTCCTGGTGTAGGTGTCCTTCCCAGACCACCCACTGGTCTGTCAGCTGCCCTGCCATCATCACTTACCTATGTTACCCATGCCACATCCAATTCCCAGACAAAGAGTCTTATTTTGTTTGCTTGCTCACCATGGCATTCCCATCCAAATAAGGGTGGGCATTCTCTCTCACTATCCCTCATGGCATGCATCTAGTGATTCCAACTCATCTTTCTCTCTTTTGGGTGGTATGTCATCCCAGTAGGACATTTCCTCCAAAAGAGTTTGAGCAGGAACCCCAGAATAGACTCTCCCTTTCTCCCCACCACCAGACCATACCCTCTCTTACCTCTGACTCATGGCCCACCACTCCAGTATTGGCTGAGTACAAGTTGGTGGTGCCTGAGCCTTATGCGTGCTCCACTTCCATGTGTGTCCATGGCTTGTCTGCTATTCATGCATTTGCCACGACCCAAAAGCTCGTCTACACATTCTGTTGCTCATTCTTGACCTCTTATGGTGTGAATGAGTCTCTGAGCTTTCATCATTTATGTCTTACTTCTTTCCTAGGCTGGGCCTTGCTTGACCATGGGCCTTTCCTATTCCAATTTGTTTCTTATCTTCTTTTGCGGGTTAGTTAATACTTCTGTCATGCCATCCTATTGTTCCTGCCATGCTATTATTTAACTTGCACTTACTGGGCCCCTTTTGGGCTTGCTGTATGTTTTCCCTTTACTTAACTCCAGTGGCCCAACATTATCATTGGGCTAGTGCTCATGATTTTTGGGCTTCTTTGGTCCATTCCATCACTTCCAGGCTTCCATAGCCCATTTCTTCCTTTTGGGCATCCTTGGCCCATTCCAATTATTCATTCCTATGGGCTTTTGCTAAGTCTTTTAGGCTTCCCCGGCCCAAATTACCATATCCTTTGCTTTCGGGGGTTCATGGGCCTTTCCACAAACCCTTATTTACTTAATTCTTTCCTTTGGGCTCCTTTGGCCCATTCTTGCTTGATTTTAATTTCTTATAATGCTCATGAGTTTACCATTTCTCTCTCTGAGCTCCTTCGAGCCCGCTTACCTTCTTTGAGGCATTTCTGTTATTCTTTTGGCCTATAATCTATTATTCTTGCCATTTAAGCTTAATGGTTTTCTTATCAATCTACTAACTCTTTTTCTCTCAAATTGTTGGGCTTCTTCCTATTATTGGGCCTATTTGCCAAAGCGGGCATCAACAAATATATTGTTTTATTTAAAATATCTCCTCACTCTCTCTCTTTTCTCTAACTCTCTTCTCACTCTCTCTTCTCTGTTTCTTTTTCTCTCTCTCTCCGTGGATTTGGTGGTACTGAGCATAGATTTCGATGGCTAAGGTTTAAATCGGTGGTCGGGTTTTGAATCAGTGGCTAGGGCTTGGATTTCACTTTGCAGTTTTGGTGGCAATTTTGGTGGTTGAGTTTTGCTCGATGGCTGAGTTTTGTGGGGATCGACATGGTGGTGGGTTTAGGTTTGTAGGGATTGGCATGATGAAGGGTGTGGAGCAATGGACATCAACATTTGTGTGGATCCGTGGAGGCAGTGGGTGTGGGTCACGGTGGTTGTTGGGTATGTGGCTAGAGTGTTTCGGTGATGGGTGGGCGTGGGTGAGATGGGTTTTGCTTTGATTTTTGTATGTGGGTACTGGTGCATCTGCAGGTTCGCAGTGGGTGGGGATGAGTTCGGCTTTTCTCTTGGATTAGGATTGAGGTTTGGGTTGGAATAGTGGTGGGTCTTGGTGTTTTGCTGGGTTTGTAGCAGTAGTTTAGTTGTTTTTTGTATGGGTTGTGGCCTTGTGGGTGATGTTGGCAGGTAGCAATGGAGAAGTTTGTTGGGAAAAATGGAGAGATGGGAGATAAAGATTTTTTTTTTTTAATATTTGTGCAATTTATATTATTTTAATGAGTTGTATGTAAAAATAGAAACTAAGATGTAGGGTGAGTTGTAAAATGAGATGGAAAATAAATAAAGTAGGTTTTGAGGATATAAAATAGACACTATTTTACATCCTCGAATGATAGAGCTCTTTAGAGAGCTAAGAGCTTTTATAGGTTAGAAATCCTTTGTGAGTATTTTATCTCTTTTTAGTGTTCTCATTAGGTTTAAAGTGCTTATTATGTGAGAATTTCTAGTTACTCATGTTAGATCTTTAGGTTCTTCATGTTTCCTTAGATAAGAAAACCTCAATGTGTAGTTTCTCTAGTGATGGGCTAAATTTCAAGTGCCTGCTTGCTTGCCATTAACTTGATTGTTAGAAGGATGAGCCTTGAAGGCTTATTTTGTCAAATGGGCCCATTTAGCTAGCTTACGTACTTCATAAAAGAAGTGGGCTCTAAGTACATAATGACCCCTTGCCTACTTGATATTAAAGAACAATGGGCTTTGGTGTAGTTTTAATGAAGTAGTCCACTAGATTTTTTTTGGGCAAATGACATGGGTTAGATGTTTTCCACAAAGTGACTCGTTTTGTTCAAATAAGGGCTATGAGGAAGGTTATCAGTCATGACCCAATCTGTATAGTAAAAGTCTATGGGTCGTAAAGCCCATTTATTGGATGAAAAAAATAGAGTTTATAAGAACAATCCATGAAGTGAAATTCATGGGTTATAAAGCCCATCTCTAAAGTAGAAAATTTGGTTTGCAAGGCCTATCATGTGTAGTGGAGTAATGGGCTTTACGATGAATGGCCCACTTGTATGAGAAAACCTTTAGCAACAAAGCCCAACATAAAAAACAATTAATTGGGCTATGGGTCTTGCCCATTGTTTGCCAATTTTTACGCTTTTTGAGTTGGCACTAATTGATGAATGAGACTATCAAACAATGCCTGAACAATGAACCCACATCTATTGAAATTTGTAGATAAAAGTTAACTAATGGAATGCAATAATATTTTTCTTTGTTTAAATTTGCACTTAAGGACTAGGGAGAGTGGGATACATGATTGAATAAATCAACTAAAGGGCAGGGGTGTCAATTGGGGTTAGCGTGTCGGGTTCGTGTCGTGTTGTGTCGAGATAGGAGTATTCAACTAAATGGCTCAACCCTAACCTAACCTATTTAATAATTGTCTCATGATTTTTCAACCCTAACCCGACTTGTTAATAAGGTGGGTTGACCTGACCCTACCCATTTGATATGCTTAATAAACGAGTCATGTTGACACGAATGTAACACAATTCATTTCAACCTGCATAATATTTAATATAACATCCATCTAGAATTTTTTTTTTTTTTTTTTTACATCCCAAAAGCCGTGCATACACTTCAAGTCTTCAACCCATACTCAAAATAATATAGTTCAACAAAAATATAACATTCATCTAGAAATAAGTTGTTTACACTTCAAAAAAAGTGCATACACTTCAACCCAAATTCAAAATAACATAGCTCAAAAAAAATATAATATCCTTGGAACTCACCAAATGCTAAGTATCAACATTAAAAGAATTGGAGCAAACAGTAGACTAATCTTGACTATGACTACGATAATTATCCATAGAGAGAGAGAGAGAGAGAGCAATAACCGATTTGAGACTTTGAGTTTGAGAATTGGGCATGAGACATAAGATAGTAGAGTGAGTAGTATGGCTGAAATAAAAAAATAAAATTAGATATTTATAAGAAGGTTTAGAGATTTAGGGTTTGTAAGGTTTAGCGATCTAGGGTTTGTAAAGTTTCAATTTGTAATTATATCCTTTGTAAGTTTTTGTAATTACTTACTTTTCTTTTTAAATTTAACATATATGTTGGTTATAAAAGGTATTTGAAAAATCTAAAATAAAATGAATATTTATTTATTATATGAGTTAAACAGGTTGTGTTAAGTGGGTCATTTCGAGTTGATACAAATAAATTGGCATGCCAAACGTGTTTATTGCGGGTTATGCAGGTTGACCCGCTTATGACACATTTCTTATCGTATCACTTTTGGGTTGACCTGTTTATGACCTAAACCCATTAAGGCACAACCCTAACCCACAAAAACCCGTGTCGGGTTCGTGTCATGTTCGCGGGTTGGGTTGAACATTTACACCCCTACTAAAGGGTGTAATGAGCTAGCTCATTGCTAGTTGCTTTGTAATTAAAAGCAAAACCCAAAAAGAGATTCTTCTATAAGCCAAGCTCTATATCCAAGAGAAGATCTTCCATCTCATCCCCTCTCTCATTCCCAAATTCACTAATTAAATTCATTCCTCTTCTCCAACCCTGCTGCGCTATGCAAATAAAAGATTGGCTACAGTTATGGCAAAGAGGGAAGGTGGTAGTGGTGACTGGTGAGGCAAAAAAGAAGAAATAACTACAGTAAGATATAAATTCTCAAGATTTCAAACAGCATCATGAGAGTTTTATATTCTCAAGGATAAAAAATTTTACCAATCGTACATTCTCAAAATGAAAATTCTCCATTTGAATCTAATGGTGGAAATCTTTTTATATCACAAGTAATACTTCCCAAACTTTTCATAACTTTTTATTTGAGTTTAATTTTTTACCATGCATAAACCCCTAAGTACACTTCGTTCAAGAACTTCTTCATAACAACTTTGTTTCATGCCTCATTTCATAGAGAACCTCCTAAGTATACTCTAAAAAAAAAAAATACATCTAAATAAAAAAAATTAAAAATTAAAAAAAAAAAAATTCTCTAAGTGACTTAAAATAATTGATGCAAATAATAAATCAACTTAACACAAACCAAATAATAAAAAAGCCAATTTCTTTGAGTTTTTTTTTTTTTTAAGTAAATAAAGAATAGATAAACTAAATAAGATATCAAAGATGACTAACACCCACTAAATTATAAAAAAGTAATGATACGTTTGAAAGTAGAGGGAGAATAAGGGAATAAAACAAAATCTTTAACCTATGTTCTCACCAAATAGCCAAGGTATTAGTGCAATTATTCACTTCCCTAAACACATGCATGCTTGACTTTTGTGTGAGTGATCCTCCACAAGAGCCACTTGCAATCATCTCAAACTAGCATTAACATTAAAGGTTAAATGCATTAGTGAGAAAGAAAACCACAACAAGGAGATCCAAATCCAATTCAGCAATCAAATCATTAAAACCCATAAATGACATGAGAATAAGTTCATCTTACCATTTAACAATGGTAGGTTTCAAAGTGTGGGGCTTATGGTCAAAGCCCAAAACCAAGAACAGCTCAAAAGCCCCATAAAAACACTTCCACAAAGCAAAGAACTCGTTCCTAATTTCCTAAAGTATAAACTCACAGAAAACCAACATATTTCTTTCCAACCATAATGACCATAGTCCAAATGAAAATAAGATTATCTAAGGCAAACCATGCTTGTGAAATACAACTGTAGAGTTACAATTGGCTTGTAAGTAAGGAGAGGTCAACTGAAAAAGGAAATGCATTAACTAAAGATCCTCAACAGATTTCAAAACGAATATCTCTCTCTCTCTCTCTCTCTCTCTCTCTCTCTCTCTCTCTCTCTCTCAACAATGGGTTAAAAAAAGAAACAATCAAACAAAACAACCACCACCGCACCATGGGCATAGGGCATAGGGGGAAACAATATCCAAGCATCTAAATGCTATGACTTCTATTACATAGCATAGCAAAGTCATGAAGAAAACAAAAGAAATGAAGAAGAACTTGTGCATAAAGAAGAACCTAACCACGAGAGATGTGAAGCAAGAAAGAAGAATAAAGAAGAAAAATGACAGTAGCTTTATGTTAGAATTTAGCTGATAGTTAGTGCAATGGCTTGTAGGTTAGCTATATGTAACTACAGCTTAGTGTTCACACGTAGTTTTGTTCTGTTATTTTTGTTTTGCATTCTGGCGTGTAAGTTAGTTAGGCTTTGTTTATATATTGGTGCACTCTGTAATCTTATCCAATTAATGAAATTGCCTAAATGGATTGAATTTGACAGAAGTGGACCGTAAAATATCAAAGTAGACTGAAATAGACCAAATGAAGAAAATGAGTAACAAAATTGGGACAGAGAAGAAATTTGGATGGACTAAAATTTTATTTTATGGAAATAAGAGTGTTGATGGAGAAATTATTAGGTCCACCTAGAAGATTGCTGAGGTGGTCTTCCCTATTCTCCTAACCAATAAAACGTAGTTATTCATGCAAATGTGACATCAATTGATGATTTTTTATTTTTTATACTGATTAGGAAGCTGATTCACATATTTGCATAGATAAAATCATTTTATTGGTTGAAAGGACCAATAAAATGATGAGTTTGACTTACCTCCAATACCTTTTTTTAACTAAAATCTCCTTTTATTTTAATGAATAATTGTTACATCACTCACTAACTAAATAAATTGAAGATTAAAACCTACTACCACTTGTAATTGTTATTTAAAACAAAAAGAGATGTCCAATTAAAAAAAATACTAAAGGTAAGCCAAACCCTAAAATGATTATCAACAAAATTTGGTATTTGAGCATCTAAAATAGCTTCTTTCTTTTTTTTTGGATGGATTTTGTTGTATCTGTGGCCATTGTTTATTCTTTTTCCCACTAGTTTAATTTGGTATTTGATTTGAGGTTCAAAAATAGCATCTTTCTGTGAATTTTGTTGTATCCGTGGCATTGTTTATTTATTTTTCCCACTAGCTTACTTTAGACGAGCCCTTGGTAATCCCATTACGATCACATATCTGATTATAAGGTCCATTACCCGCTAGGTTCAATTATTGGGGAACGATTTATGTCCTCATAGAGTTTTAATTGGCAAAATAAGATGCAAATGCTCTATTCTCTTTTAAAATGAGAATGATATTGATTATTAATTAAATGAGAACTATATATATATACACACACACATATGGTAAATAAAATAGAAAAATGCTCAGATACCCCCTAAACTTTCAAATAGTAGTCATAACACCCCCTTAACTTTAATTTTGGCAAATTTACTCGTTGAACTTTAGACACTAGCCAAACCAATACCTTTGTTATTCTTTTATTAATAAACTAACGGTAAAACTCACGTGAGAGGCACGTGGGAATAAAAACCAAAGCTGAATAACCTGAGCCGTTGAGAGAGAGGGAGAAAGTTTGGGCTCAGTTTAGAGAGAGAGAGGGGAGATGATCCAACCAGAAGTCCATAACCACCTCGGTATCCTCTCTCCGGTGTCGGAGTTCCGCCGTCGTCTCACTAGCTGTTCACCGCTGGTATGCTTTTCTCTTTCCTTTTTTCTTCTTCTTTTTTTTTTTTTTTTTTTTTTTTTTTTTTTTTTTTTTTTTTTTTTTTTTTTTTTTTTTTTTTGCTCTCTATTTTTTCAATTCTCCTTGTGCGATGTTTTTTGTCATGGTTTGATAGCTAGTTGTGGTGGATTGGGTAGGCTTGGTTGTGGTAAAATGCCCATAGTTGGTTGTTTTTCCAATTAACTACTCTTTGTATGTAGAATGCAATGCTTTTTGAGAATGCTACATAACTGTTTGATGAAATGCCTGAGAGGGAAATGGCCATTAGAGGGGTTGGTTGTTTGGTAGGGTTTTAGATGGGTTTGAAATTTCTTGATAATAGTTCCTAGTTTATTTTGATGCATTTCTAATAACTTAATCTTTTTGAGTATATTATTATGATGAATCCGTTGATGAGAATTTACTTTGGCACCATATGGTTGTGAGCTAATTGGTGGGAGAACAGGCTGGACTACTATTATTAACTGTTTACTTGGCTCTTCTATAGTGAATGTGGTATATCTAGTGTAGTTAGATGATTAATAAGTAAGCTTGATTATTTCATATAAGCTAATGGAAATTAAAAATGAAACAAACGTTAAATTGGGGACTTAAAATTACTGTACATATCAAGTGAGGTGATTTTGCTCTCTAGTATATTATCATGTCATTCTTTTAATGATTTGCGAAAGAAAATTTGAAAAAGCAATGGCTGTATTACATTTGGTGGTTCAAAAGGTAACACTGGTTTTTTAAATTTTCTTCTTCTAAATGGTTCAAGTAAGAGGTGATTGATGATTTCGTTAGTTTGATTACCAGAGAAAAAGAAGAAAAGAATAATTTTAACTAGCCTTGAGTTTGTTGGTGGTGTAAGTATGTAACCAATATTTGATGTTATGAGCTTATGACTCATCCAGTTGAGGTTGATGAAATGTAGAAAACTGTTATTTCATTATGTATTTCTTCTATATGATGATCATTTTCATTGATTCAATTATATATTTTTGTTCTTTAGAACTTCTTTGCTTACATTATTGGAGTCCTGTTAATTGCAACTTAGTTTTGTAAAGGAAAATTTTGACAATACCCAAACATAATGAATTTATGATTATGGTTTTATTAGATTTGCTAGTATGAACTAATATCAACTGTAGAATACGTCTTAATCTGACAAGCTAAGAATAGAGCCATTAATTTTCATGACATGTGACACAAAGTTCTACTTTTTTGAATCATGTGGTGAAAGTACCAGGTTTGGGGGGTGTTCATTTGTTTCTTTTAGGTTTCATTTACTTGTGTTGGTTTCTAAGTTGTGCATACTCTAATAAATATATTTTTTTTGTTTATTTAATTTTTTGTTGTTGTGTAGGATCATAATGTATGCTATTGGAGAAGAACAAAGTTGAAATGCACATAGAGGATCCCTAAGTGGCTTGGAGGACATATCAATATATTTTACCAAAATGTCAAACTCGTTTGTCATGTGGAGAAAATCAATCAACATGGAGGAGATGTTTTCATTGGCTTTTGTAAATCTGGACTCTAGTACTAGCTTACTATATATACAATGCAGTGACTATCTATGTAGGAGCCCTAAAAACAGGGCCTGTGATGTAATATACCTACTAGCTGTGGAATGATTCAAGCAGACGATGATTGAGAAGAAACTCAGAGACATTCTCCAATTTTATTTTATTTCATTTTCTTGTTTGTTTAGTTTTGGTCATGTGGCAGTCTATGTAGCGTCCTAGGTGGCATAAATTTTTTTTGGCCAATTGCCATTTTAGCATTTTTCCTCCATTATTTAACGACTAGTTTGTAGCCTAGTGTATATGTACAGGTACAATTAAAAATAATCACAGTTATACTGTTCAAATTTTTTTTTTTTTTTTAATTTTAAAAGATGTTCAAATTATAAATGGTATTAGTTTACACTTTTTTTAAACCTACATTTCTGAAATATATAATGGTTTCTCATATATATATATATATATAGGGATTATTTTGACATAATACCAAAAAATTAAGAACTAAACTAACACATTTAACAATATAAACATTAGGACCAAAATAATAATTTACCCTATAAATAAAAGAAAAGAAAATGACATGCTAGCATTAGTGCCATTGGATTAACAAAAGAATAGATAGCATTTTTTATACACCACATTTTGGAAGATACTAGATAACAAGGATTTGGGAGAATATCCCATTCTAACCCATTTAGCTCATTTGGATTCTCTATTGTTTTGTTTTTAACTTCTATATAAATTACTTTTTTAAATCTTAACATTTGGTATGATGCTTAGAAAAAATCTTTCAAGCTAAAAAGTTTTTCTCTTATTGAAGTTGCATTTGGCATAATATTGAAAGAGTACCCTTTTTTCAGCACAACATTAAATGAAATGAAATGAAATAGAGGTTCCCATTTATCACACTCATGTTTCTACTCATACCCGAAATGCATTATTAATGAAAACAACATCCACTCCAGATATATACATGTTCTATTCCTTTCATATGATTACTTTAATGTGAGAAACAACAAGAATAACATGAACATGGAGTACATAGTCATCAGCATGCAACAAAACAAAATGAAATGTAGAAGCACCAAACAAGAGCTTAATAACCTCAGCTGAAATAGCAAATCCCCCAGCAGCAACACAATGAAGTGTCATGGTCCATCCAAACCACAAGCCTTGTTAACATCAACATGACTGGTTTCAACTTTCAAGAATATAATTCAAGACACCCTTCATGATATTGCAAAACCCATTTGAGAAGGCTCTTGGAACCACATCACATGAACTTCACTCTCATCTCAAACCTCCATGCAATCTCTATCTTCAAAATTTGTAATAAATATAATATTAATAAATGCTATTCAGGAATTTACAAACAAAGAAAATGATAAATTACAACGAATAGAAATGTACTCATACCTAACTATGAATTTAAACAGAAACATGAAAAATTTTCCTATTCATGCACGTGTCTTTATCTATATCATGCAATGGCTGCATTTTTGTAGCTCAAATGAAGTGGTACTTTCTCCCACTGGGGAACAAGATGGAGAGGTCTCTAATATATATCACTCATCTTAATTATCAAGCCAACCAAGAAGAAAGAAATGAATGCATTGCATGATCATCAATTAAATAAATAAATGAAGTTCATGCTTACATGTTCGTAACATAATGTGCATATCTTGCACTTGAACTCATAGCAAAGGAACTCCCAGCCAATTATAGCATCCACCCATGTTTATGCAGCTGCATAAAGGACAATATGTTCACTGGTGATGTTATATTTCTTTGGATATTTTTTTGAACACAGAATCCATAACAACAACTCTGGCATATTTCAGTGCAAGTTATCTTGTAAAGCTAAAATTTCCTACAGTAATATATAGGAGATGACTACATTAGAGTTAAGATTATTAACCAAAGACTAAATTTCAATCTGATCACAAACTGGAGGACATAAGATTATGAGAAGAAAAACTGGTCTCAAAATTAAGAACAAACAATAATAATTACTTAACATAAACTTGACGGTAACCTCCATGCACAGAGAGAGAGAGATATCAATAGTTTATGAATAAACCTAAAAGAATACAGATCAGATGAACCAAACATACCACATAATGCTCACCATCAGATAGGAGTCTACAAAGCCACAACATGCCAATGCATAAGTACATGTTCAAAAGTGATTGATAAAAACCTTTGGATAGAACTCACCCTTGAAAACCAGCTTGTAAGGGGAGGGTGCCCAAGAGCTTATATACACATGGTTACGCTCACGCTTAATCCATGCAGGACACTAGAATCAAAATTGTGAAGGACTGTAAACCCAGCATACAAGTTTAATATATGTACTCTTCTTCCATATCAAATACAACCTTTCTTTCAATAACATTAGTCTACAATTAATTTTCGCTTGTGAATAGTGATAACAATGGAAGATGTACTACAACGACTACAAATGAGACATTAAACAAATAAAACACTAGGTTTTTCCTATGCCTCAATTGGTTTTGCATATGAGATCAAGTAAAATATCACTCATTAGATGAAAATAGCCCAAGAGTTTCTTAGAAGAATAGGATAAATAATTAAGCATATACACAATGGACAGGTTCATTGGTTCATCCCCACCAACCCCCGGGGTGTGAGTAATTTTTAGCAGCTGTTCCTTGTTCTCTGCTGGCGCCCTTTCAAATGTTTGCTTTGTGCTTCAAACTATTTCTACATATTCAAATCTATATCAGATGGTATGGCCATTTATGGAAGCAAGATATGGATAATTAAGAAATTTATGTGGTTGTACTTAATTGACAATAAGATTCTTGTAATTAATATCCTGTTGAAACATCAGAAAGGCCTTCCTTTGATTCTCATGCAATCTTATCTCTTCTTTTCACCTTTTTTTCCCTTTGTTCCTCACTATCTTGTTTGCATCATTCTGCAGAGTTTTTAACCATATACCTAATTATCAATGCACTAAGATGCATGATGCCAGGTACCATAAAATTACTAGAAAAGGTTTGTTGATTTAAGGCACAACACCTAACCCAAGGTGACTTCAAAGGCAAAAGGCAACCTTAAGGTGCCAAATAGACTCACTAATATATATATATATATATATATTTCTGTGCTCTGCAGAAATTTAGCCACAACCAGCTATTCGTTAAGCCAAATCTCAAATTTAAAATCCTTAACACTTCTGATTGTTACAACAGTACAATGGCAGATGCTGTTGAAGACCAACTCACATACTTTTCTTATAAAACTATAATCATCGTTACGAAACCCAAATTCATTGGAGAAGGCCAATGAATCTTTAACGCAACAAAAAACCAGGAAGGAATCTTAAATTTCAGAACTCTTAAGGATGACAGAAAAGGAGACACCAATGGATGGACCCAAAAAGACACTATAACCTTGATTCTATCCTGTATGTACTCCATTGTTCATTACATCTATAATTTCAACTCTTGTTCTTGTACGCCTCATGAACCAAGCTACGATTGTAAGCTATGTAAACTTGATTTCACTGTGCTTCATTANTTTTTTTTTTTTTTTTTTTTTTTTTTTTTTTTTGCTCTCTATTTTTTCAATTCTCCTTGTGCGATGTTTTTTGTCATGGTTTGATAGCTAGTTGTGGTGGATTGGTAGGCTTGGTTGTGGTAAAATGCCCATAGTTGGTTGTTTTTCCAATTAACTACTCTTTGTATGTAGAATGCAATGCTTTTGAGAATGCTACATAACTGTTTGATGAAATGCCTGAGAGGGAAATGGCCATTAGAGGGGTTGGTTGTTTGGTAGGGTTTTAGATGGGTTTGAAATTTCTTGATAATAGTTCCTAGTTTATTTTGATGCATTTCTAATAACTTAATCTTTTTGAGTATATTATTATGATGAATCCGTTGATGAGAATTTACTTTGGCACCATATGGTTGTGAGCTAATTGGTGGAGAACAGGCTGGACTACTATTATTAACTGTTTACTTGGCTCTTCTATAGTGAATGTGGTATATCTAGTGTAGTTAGATGATTAATAAGTAAGCTTGATTATTTCATATAAGCTAATGGAAATTAAAAATGAAACAAACGTTAAATTGGGGACTTAAAATTACTGTACATATCAAGTGAGGTGATTTTGCTCTCTAGTATATTATCATGTCATTCTTTTAATGATTTGCGAAAGAAAATTTGAAAAAGCAATGGCTGTATTACATTTGGTGGTTCAAAAGGTAACACTGGTTTTTTAAATTTTCTTCTTCTAAATGGTTCAAGTAAGAGGTGATTGATGATTTCGTTAGTTTGATTACCAGAGAAAAAGAAAAAAAGAATAATTTTAACTAGCCTTGAGTTTGTTGGTGGTGTAAGTATGTAACCAATATTTGATGTTATGAGCTTATGACTCATCCAGTTGAGGTTGATGAAATGTAGAAAACTGTTATTTCATTATGTATTTCTTCTATATGATGATCATTTTCATTGATTCAATTATATATTTTGTTCTTTAGAACTTCTTTGCTTACATTATTGGAGTCCTGTTAATTGCAACTTAGTTTTGTAAAGGAAAATTTTGACAATACCCAAACATAATGAATTTATGATTATGGTTTTATTAGATTTGCTAGTATGAACTAATATCAACTGTAGAATACGTCTTAATCTGACAAGCTAAGAATAGAGCCATTAATTTTCATGACATGTGACACAAAGTTTCTACTTTTTTGAATCATGTGGTGAAAGTACCAGGTTTGGGGGTGTTCATTTGTTTCTTTTAGGTTTCATTTACTTGTGTTGGTTTCTAAGTTGTGCATACTCTAATAATATATTTTTTTTGTTTATTTAATTTTTTGTTGTTGTGTAGGATCATAATGTATGCTATTGGAGAAGAACAAAGTTGAAATGCACATAGAGGATCCCTAAGTGGCTTGGAGGACATATCAATATATTTTACCAAAATGTCAAACTCGTTTGTCATGTGGAGAAAATCAATCAACATGGAGGAGATGTTTTCATTGGCTTTTTGTAAATCTGGACTCTAGTACTAGCTTACTATATATACAATGCAGTGACTATCTATGTAGGAGCCCTAAAAACAGGGCCTGTGATGTAATATACCTACTAGCTGTGGAATGATTCAAGCAGACGATGATGGAGAAGAAACTCAGAGACATTCTCCAATTTTATTTTATTTCATTTCTTGTTTGTTTAGTTTTGGTCATGTGGCAGTCTATGTAGCGTCCTAGGTGGCATAAATTTTTTTTGGCCAATTGCCATTTTAGCATTTTTCCTCCATTATTTAACGACTAGTTTGTAGCCTATAAGTGTATATGTACAGGTACAATTAAAAATAATCACAGTTATACTGTTCAAATTTTTTTTTTTTTTTAATTTTAAAGATGTTCAAATTATAAATGGTATTAGTTTACACTTTTTTTAAACCTACATTTCTGAAATATATAATGGTTTCTCATATATATTATATATATAGGGATTATTTTGACATAATACCAAAAAATTAAGAACTAAACTAACACATTTAACAATATAAACATTAGGACCAAAATAATAATTTACCCTATAAATAAAAAGAAAAGAAAATGACATGCTAGCATAGTGCCATTGGATTAACAAAGAAGATAGATAGCATTTTTTATACACCACATTTTGGAAGATACTAGATAACAAGGATTTTGGGAGAATATCCCATTCTACCCATTTAGCTCATTTGGATTCTCTATTGTTTTGTTTTTAACTTCTATATAAATTACTTTTTTAAATCTTAACATTTGGTATGATGCTTAGAAAAAATCTTTCAAGCTAAAAAGTTTTTCTCTTATTGAAGTTGCATTTGGCATAATATTGAAAGAGTACCCTTTTTTCAGCACAACATTAAATGAAATGAAATGAAATAGAGGTTCCCATTTATCACACTCATGTTTCTACTCATACCCGAAATGCATTATTAATGAAAACAACATCCACTCCAGATATATACATGTTCTATTCCTTTCATATGATTACTTTAATGTGAGAAACACAAGAATAACATGAACATGGGAGTACATAGTCATCAGCATGCAACAAAACAAAATGAAATGTAGAAGCACCAAACAAGAGCTTAATAACCTCAGCTGAAATAGCAAATCCCCCAGCAGCAACACAATGAAGTGTCATGGTCCATCCAAACCACAAGCCTTGTTAACATCAACATGACTGGTTTCAACTTTCAAGAATATAATTCAAGACACCCTTCATGATATTGCAAAACCCATTTGAGAAGGCTCTTGGAACCACATCACATGAACTTCACTCTCACTCAAACCTCCATGCAATCTCTATCTTCAAAATTGTAATAAATATAATATTAATAAATGCTATTCAGGAATTTACAAACAAAGAAAATGATAAATTACAACGAATAGAAATGTACTCATACCTAACTATGAATTTAAAACAGAAACATGAAAAATTTTCCTATTCATGCACGTGTCTTATCTATATCATGCAATGGCTGCATTTTTGTAGCTCAAATGAAGTGGTACTTCTCCCACTGGGGAACAAGATGGAGAGGTCTCTAATATATATCACTCATCTTAATTATCAAGCACAAGAAGAAAGAAATGAATGCATTGCATGATTCATCATTAAATAAATAATGAAGTTCAATGCTCATGTTCGAAAAAAAAAAAAAAAAAAAAAAAAAAAAAAAAAAAAAAAAAAAAAAAAAAAAGAAGAAGAAGAAGAAGAAGAAGAAGAAATAGAGGAGGAAAAACAATGGAATTGGTGTTTGTAAAAAGATTGATGATTGACCAAATTCATCCACTCCCAACATTAGTTTGAGGATCTGACCAATTTTGGGCTGCCCTCCATTGTTTCCCTTGACTCCTATTCAATTTTTTGTAGTGTGCTTGCATATGGAATTGCATATAAATTGCAAAAACATCAGCATAGAAGAATTTAAAAGAATAAAAAAAAAAAAAAAAGTGCAATGAGAAGATATGTAGAAGTACATACCCATTGGAAGCATATCAGTTGTTCAACGGGAATTTAGTTATTTGCAATGATTTTCAAACACAATGTTACTCTAACATTAGCAAGTCCCACAGAAACAACTCGTTTGCCAAGTCTGTTTATGTACTTAAATCAATAAACCTACCAAGTAAATCATCTTATCAATACTTAACATGTGAAGAAATCATATCTAGAATTTTTTTTTTTTTTTTTTAACAAAGAAAAAGAAAAGAATCACCACTTAGTTATTGAAAATTGCAAAGCCCCAGTGTTTTAAAACAAGCACCAACTATATTTATTTAAAATATATAATATTTTAAAAGAAAGCCATAAGTGATTTATACAAAATTTTCAATTTTTTGACATAAAAACAGTTAAAATCAAAACAAATTAATCAGATCCAATTTGAAAGTAAATGGAAAAACAAATAATTATACTTATGCTTTTCTTCTTCTCTCACTTCTTTCCCTTCAAAATCTTCTTCTTCTTCAAAAACCCAGATAATGAGACCCAGGCTTTTTTCCAATGTTTCAATTGTTTCTATATATGGGTCAATAGAGTTTTTTTCTTTTCTTTTTCAATAGGCAAGGACAGTTCAGATTGATTTATCATATCAGAGTAAGGGAGATGATTACCTGAAAATATGTTCTCAATATCGGGAATTGCTGATTGAGGCGCTTCATAATTGCAAATAAATTTCCCAAACATAAGAAGATAAAACAAGTTAAAAAAGCAAATAGATTGCCCAAACATAAGAAGTAAAGAAAAAAAAAGTTTAAAAAAAAAAAAAAATCTCTGATCAATGGTTGGAATATTCTGGTACATGAGCAATCATATCCCAATCCTTACCAATATCCTTTTGGCATCTTTTCTCCAAATGGGGGCAATCAATGATGCTTAGTATCTGTAAAGAGGTGATGCTGCCGATCCATTCCGGTAAAGTCATCAAGCTGGGACAAAAAAAAAAAAATAGTAGAAAACAAGGGACTTGTTTGTGATCAAATTGAACTAGGTAACACATTTCTTTAGTCCCTTTTTTTGTTTTCCCCCAACTGCAAGCTATTGTTATTTTATTTTGCTTTTATGAGGCATTCAATTTTAAGACTTTAAACAGCCAACCTGTTTAACTAGCAAAACAACTATAGTGAGAAAAAATTAAATAACTGATTACCTTAGCAATATTCTGATATGAACAAAAGACATGATGCTCCAGAAGGTAGTGTTTGAACATCTGAAGTATCACCCGCTTAAAAATAAAACTATTTTCAAAAAGGTAGGAGTGTTAGCACCAAGCTATGGTCCTCTTACATCATTCTAGCAAACATAAGTTTGAGAATTTCAATAGAAAAAGAAGAAGATCATGCAGATTATGGAATTTGTAATGTTGCATGCAAAATTAAATAACTTGTCCCATTTATCCCCATGGAGTAGAAATATACGTTGTCAGCCATCATCCAAGCATCATACAGGTGAAAAAGTCAAGCAGATTGATTTCCTCCCCTTTTTTAAGTCAACTATATTGTTTATAGTATATCATAAGACACAGATGAAATAAAAATGGATAGAAACACTGTACCTTATAATTGTGTATGGAATACCAGAGTCAGCCAGATATTACTCAGCCTTTCTATTTCATGCCTGTAATATGGTAAACAAGATAAAGCATTTGGCCTAGCATTTTGTTTTTATTAATTATAATATTAGCAAAGAACTGATAACCAAACAAAGGAAAGAAAAAACAAATAAGAAAAGAAGTCATTGATATTAAAAAATAAAGGGGTCACAAACAAAGAATAACTTAGTGAAATAAGTGCAAAAAATTAAGAAAAATAACTTAGGTGAGTATAAATACCTTGAAACAAAAAAATTACAAAAACAACGCATGACAACATCCAAAAATAAGCGCAAATGTAGTAATGACCTGTTCAGGATATTCTCCATATTCTAAATAGAACTCGGGCCTTCCAAGTTCCAACTTTGCTTGGATCAAGATCAAGTTTCATCTTCAGCACAGCACTTGGAATGTAGGAACTATGCGGCTAGCATCACACATGTCAATCTCTTTATGGCTTTATGCACTTAAATCAACAACCCAACAAAGTAAATCAACTTGTCAAGTCATAATATCTAGAAAGACCATCTCTATAAATTAAGGGGAAAAAAATAATTAGGAGGTAAGCAACACTTACATTTTGAAAATTGCAGAGGCCAAAAGCGTTCAAAAAGAACTAATTATAAGGCTTGAGCTTTTTCTAGGCTTTAATTGCTTCTTCAGGTCTACTCAAACATTTCTTCTCATTCGGAAGAAGAAAGAGCCGGAGGACAAACAATGGAATTGATGTTTGTATAAAGATTTGAGATTAATTATTAAACTTATACTGAAAAGAATTGATGTTTGATCAAATGCACCATCTCCAGACGTGAACAATTTTGGGCAACCCCTTGACTCATCTTTGTAGTTTGCTTCTAAAAATTCTGCATATGGAATTGCATATAAATTGCAAAAACATCAACATTGAAGAAGGTAAAAAGTAAAATAGAAGTTCAATGATTGCTGAAAAAGGAAATGTAGAAAGGACATACCTAGCTAGTGGAAGCATATCAGTAGTTAAACCCGAAATTTGTTGGAATATTTTGGGACGTGAGAAATTGTAGGCTTGCCAATTAACTTGTTTGAAATGAAATTCCAATACAATGTTACTCCAATATCAGCGAGTCCCGCAGCAACAGCTCGTTTGCCAAGTCTGAATTTTGACTTTATCATTAATCATTTATACAAATATTTTTGGGACGTGGGCAATCTTTGTCCAATCCTCTCCAATTTCTTTTTGGCATCTTTGCTTTAAGTGGGGACATGTATAAATGCTCAGGGACAGTAACGAGGTGAGGCGACGCATCCCTTCAGGAAGGGATGTCAAATTAGGGCAATCTCCAATTGTAAGGTTTTGAAGTGATGTGAGGTTGCCGATCCATTCTGGTAAAGTCATCAAGCTAGGACATTCGACAATCGAGAGATTTTGGAGAATAGTAACGGATTGAAGACATGCAGGAAGAGACTCGAGTTTAGAAATATTTTCAAAAGACAAAGACTGAAGGCACTTAACATGTTGAAATTTTGTACCATCATCGTCCGCATCACTAAATAGATCAACTTCCTCGCAGTCCTCAATGTTCAGCACTTTAAGAGAGGTGAGATGTCTCAGAATTTGAGACAGAGATATAGAGCACCCCCAAATAGTTAATGCCTCGAGAGAAGTTAGGTTTTGAAGCCACTCCTCCGGCAAAGACTCTTTGTCTAGAATCCCCCCCAAATACAATCCCCTTAATCTGGAGAGAGGAAGGATGGAGGAGGGAAGTGAAGAAGCTCCTGCCGTATTCATCTTCATCGCCATTGTTTGTTGCAATGCCTTCCAGCTAACCCATGTCAACTTAAGCAATTCTTCAAGGTATGGAAATGGCGGCATTGAAGTCAACTTACTACAAGCAATTATAGTCAAGTCAGAAAGACAGGGAAAGGAAGACAGTGATATGTGTTGGTGATATTGATGACTCCATGATGTGGATGTCATTATTGTTGCATCGCCGTTATCAATAGTATCCCTCTTCCACCATCCCTTTAGATTAGGACACATTAGTAGATTAAGTGACTTTAGGGATGGGAAAAATGTTGTCAATGATGAAGCAGAGACTTCATTGGTAATATCCAAGTCTGATATGTACTCTAGACTATGCATTTTGAAAAGAGATAGGTTTCGAAGAAATGGCAATTGATACAATGGTGGCAAATGTTGGCATTTCTTGCAATGTTGTATATGTAATGCAGTAAGATTTTTTAGCGAAGAAAGCCAAATTGAAAATCTCACACCCCCGTACCATTCTACTAACAAAAATTTTAAATTTTGGGGTGGTCGTAGGCCATCTAACAAATTTTCATCATCACCAGCATTGGCAACATCATCAAGCCTACAATTCCATCTTAATGACAAGTCACTCAGATGCTGCTTCTCCTTCAAGTTTGCAGCCTTTGTTTCTGAGATAGCATCTTTCACCAATTCCAAATTTTTAATCTCTATTTTTCCTCTCAAATCATTTAGCTTGTTCAATTCTGCTAATCCACCACAGTGCTTGGAGGAACCTATGGGGTCCTTACTAACAACAAATAAGGGTAATGTTTGAAGAGATGTCAATTGCCCAAGTCCATATGGCATATAAGTCAAATTGGAACATAAATCTATAGCAAGATGCTTGAGGCTGACCAATTTTTGAATGTTTGTTGGTAACTCCTTAAGTTTAAAACAACTTTCGAGTTTTAATGTGTGCAAATTCACCAATCTCGTAATAGAACTAGGGAGAACCTCAATATCATTATAGGAAAGGTTAAGGTAATTTAGATGCATCAACTTACCTATGATATTTGGCAATGTCTTAATTTTTAAGGAATGTAGGTCTAATGCACGCAAATATCTAAAAGTAGAAATAAATGTTTTGAGAGCTGATTCTTCCACCCGATGATTCAACATACAAAAGTCTAGAGGATCGAATATATCGGATATCAATAAGAATGTTCGCATCTTTTTTGCTTTAACCAATGAGTTTAAATTCTCTTCAATGAGTGAATTATTCTTAAATGTGCATGATAGATGATGACTATTTTCATTGACATTTTTTGCATTAGAATCAACTAATGTACACTCTGTCCTTGAGATAGATAATGCAAGATCATGGACTAAATCATGCATCTTAAACCATGTATCCTCGTACATGGAGGCATATTTATGTTCTACTTGGAGAAAGGACCTCCAGTGTAGTTCCATGAAGTACTCATTGGCAACGTCCTCTAATTGTTGGTTCCCCTCTGGTGATTGGATAAATCCTTGTGCTATCCATAATGGTATCAATTCCACCTTCTTAATCAAATAATCTTTGGGAAACAACGAACAATAAGCAAAACAACACTTTAAATGTGATGGGAGATGATCGTAACTCAATTTTAGAACAGGCAAAAAACCATCTTTTATTTGAGTTACATTCATGAGTTCATTATTCTTAATATTTGACCATTCATCTCCTGTTTTTTTAAAGTATAAAACTCTTCCTATTGTCTTTATAGCAAGAGGCACACCACAACATTTTTCTACAATGTCCCTTCCAATTGCTTCAAGGTTAGGATTGAAGGTCTCTTGCTTTTTTTCAAATGCCATTTGCTTAAATAATAACCAAGATTGATCATCTGATAGGCCTTTTAAAAGATATGGTGAGATTGTGCTGGTAATATCTGCAACCAAGTTCGTCCGTGTAGTTATCACCACCTTACTTCCCTTTAAGCCATCCAACAAAAGTGTTTTCAAATTACACCATTTTTCTTTGTCCTCATTCCACACATCATCCAACACAAGTAAGTACTTCTTTTGGTTGAGAGTTTTGCGAAGTTCAATTTGCAATTGATCCATTTCAAGGTTGTTAGGACTTGTACGGTTTGCCGATGCAAGTATCTTTTCAGCAATGGTTTTCACATCAAAGTCATGATCAGAGACACACACCCACATCTGCAACTCAAAATAAGCCTTGACCTTCTCATCATTGTATATATATTGAACAAGTGTGGTCTTCCCTAGCCCCCCAATTCCTACTATGGATATGAACGAAACGTTCTCCTCCACATCAAAGTCCAACAATTGACCTATGATGGCCTTCTTATCCTCCTCCCTCCCGATAACGTCTTCTTCACGTACAAATGAGTGAGTCTGGTCCCTCCCCCTAATCACAACTGCCGTCCCTAAAGGACGCTTTTCCAACCGGAAATTGTTCCTATCCCTTGCTATATCATTAAACCTCTCCCTCATAGCCTTTATTTTGCGAGCCATCTTAAAACCAAAAGCAAGTTGATTTGAGCTAGAAAAGAAAACGCGTACCTTCTTTGTCATTTTACTACCGCCCATCACATTTTGCCGCAACACATGAGTGGACAACTTGCTCAACAAGTCATCTGCATCAAAAACTGCATCTCTGAGCTTCGTAAGCCAGTCCCTGACTTGACGGCTCTGGACCTGCTGCTCCTCTGCATCCTCAAGAACAGCTTGAACGGTGGAAACAGTGTTTGACATTTTTTTGAGGTCATCTTTGAAACCCCAGATTGATCCTACCTGTTGGAGAGTGGAGGAGCCCAAGCTTTCAATGATCTTCCGCACAACGCCATACAGGATTGCATCGGCCATTTCTTCTGGTTGGGTGAAAGAAAGCACTGAGAGATAGACAAGAAAGCTGAAAAAACAAGGATGAAATGTGGTAGAAAGAAAGAAAGAAGATTAAGTTTTGTAAAGGCAAGACTGCTCAATTTTGCTTTTTTAATCGCACTGATTGATGATGATTCCGCGTGAAGAATAAAGAAGTATATTTGAGTTTTTCAAGCGTTTGAACATACGGCTGTTTACTGTCAAAAGTAAGTAAATAAAGTTTTTAATAACTGTTCTTGGGAGTTGGGACCTTTAGCGACAAATTGCAAATTTAATACTAACACTCCATTAATATATGCATGTGAACATCTGACTGTCGGTCGGTAATGATTAAATGCATGTGAACATATGATTATTGGATTCACAAAATTCGGAGCACCAAGGTTTGAATGACTGTTAGTGGGGCATTGGTGACAAATTGCAATTTTTTTTATTTTAAATGTTTGGAATATTTGGATAGTTACAAGTGTGATTTTTTTTTTTTTAACTAGATAAAAATTTAACTTTAATCTAATTTAACTTTAATCTAATTTAATTATATATGTGTGTGATTTTCTTTATAGAAATTTGAATTTCAGCCCTTACCTCTCATACACTCACAAGCATTTATATTTGTGGAGTAACTACCTCACTAAGAATAAACACTAAAAAATATCAACTAGTTAAAGTACAGAGATACACAAAGAACTAACCATATACTATATTTTAGCTTTTAGACTAAATATTCACAGACCATAATGATTCTGGTTGTAGATTTTAGTTTTTCTATTAAAACGTCTGTGATTATTATTTTATGAGGATTATTTTATATTATCTTATCTAAATTCCTTTGAGAGCTTATCTTATCTAGATTCAAGACATATTGATAATTATATATGTGGGGCCCATAGACCTGATAGCCTCGGCCCATCATGTAGCAGGCCCAAGGCCCATGCCGAGGAGCACAAGCTATTTTGGACTAAAGAGGGGGAAAGCCTATTTTCCCAATCCACGCCGAGGACTACCTTATCCTCGGCTTGACAAAGGTGATTTTGGGGAGAGGCTAACCCCAAAGTAAGCTGTCACTCTCGCATTTAATGCACTCAACTAACCCCCCTGACCGCATTAATGGGGAGGTAACCCCTTGGCAGGATAACGTTGATTAGAGTGAACCACTTGAGTACCGATAAGGCCTCTGATGGGACGGACGACCAGAAGAAAGGCAAATAGATGATCAACAGATGGAAGCAGGAGATAGGAAGATGAAAACTATAAAAGAAAAGCTAGTGAAGCAAAAGGGGGGGGGAAAGAAAGAACATTAAGGCCTCCTCGGCCACAGGCCGAGGAGCATCCTCCCATTTGTAAAGAAACTCTTAACATTTTTTATAAGAAAAGTTCATGCATGGTGATTGACGGCCAGCACCTAAACCTATCAACCCACTCTCTATAAATTTATTGTTTGGGCTTATTGGGCTGAAAACCCATCACTCAGGGTCAATCCAAATTGAGTCCCTACAATTGGCGCCGTCTGTGGGAAGGATTAGGGTGCTGGCCGGCGCACCAGGTAAGTGTTCTAAGTTCTAAGTATTCGTTTTACAGTAGGTTGAAAAAGATAAGTGTTCTAAGTTCTAAGTATTCGTTTTACAGTAGGTTGAAAAAGATAAGAGTTCTAAGTTCTAAATATTCGTTTTACAATAGGTTGAAAAAGATAAGAGTTCTAAGTTCTAAGTATTCGTTTTAGAGTAAGTTAAAAAAAAAAAAAATATATATATATATATATATATAGAAGATTTGGCAGCAAAAAAAAAAAAAAAA
>NW_027069563.1:63931-113585 GCF_002906115.3 Quercus suber
TGTTATCCTAATTGGTGTGTGTGTGTCTGTGTAAAACTATGTGTTTTACATAAAGATGCGTAAGATAAAAATACAATACAAAAAAAATACAAAAGCAACCTAAGAAATTGTATATAAAAACACTGAATTTTGGCTCAACAAAATGATACAACATTTTAAAAAAAATCTTTATAATTATGTTATATTATTTTGACTTGTAAAAAATTGATATTTCATGAAGATGTCTTAAAAAATTAATACTTCAGTAGTTGTGAATATATTATGACGACAAGAAGATGTCTTAATATTTTCACAAGAAAATATTGTGTCTACAAATTTTCACAACAAATCATAAATAGTTGGTTGTTACGAGTTGTTATTAGTGAGTAAAAAAGTAATTTCATTGGAAAGTTTAAATTAAAACAATAAACAATTTACTATCTATGATTTGTTATGAAAGTATTGTGAAAAATTTGTGAATGTAGCACTTCTTTTTTCACAATACCTTATTTTTATCGTTATTAGTTCCAATATAATATTTATTTTAATCTATAAGGAATTAACACCTCAACAATTGTGAAAATATTATGACAATTTTTAGTGTTAACTAACAGCTATATATATATAAAGAGTTGACCATGCAATTATTACTGAAAGAAAAAGAAGACCAGTGAACAATGCAACTTGAACAAACCAAAAGACAAAAAATGTTGTTGCTACTACTATAGCTTTACGCATTCACGTTTTTGTTATGAAAGTGTTTTGAAAAATATTGTGGATGTAGCACTTCTTTTTATTTTAGTTGTGATTGATTCTAGTATGATATTTTATTTTGACCTTTAGGAATTAACACCTCAACAATGTAAAAATATTGTGATAGTTTATTGTTGTTAACTAACGGCTCTACATAAAAAATATAATAAAAAGCAGCGAAAACAGTTCAAAATGTTGAACAAACCAATCACAGTAGCTTTTTACTGTAGTTTTAGCGCATTCGGGCTTTTTATATCTAGAAAAATAAACTAAAAATTATATATTAAAAAAAAACACTAAGTGTTACCCGTATCATTTTTTTTCCAAGTCAAATGATTGTGTGTTTGATTTTTTTTTTTTTTTTTTTCTTTTCATTCGATTTATATGTGTTGACAGTTTAGTTTTTTGTTATCCAAAATTAATAGATTGGGACTTCGAGATTTAGGTGCTATTTTGCTGCTTTTTGGTTTACATAACGATCTGGGATTTTTTTTTTTTTTTTTTTTTTTACTTGGCACGCAATACGGAAAAATATTGGACATATTATATAACATAATGCTAAGCAATTGAGGCTTTCTATTTTCAAACTCTGTATGTTTGGAATCTTTCAATTTTAATTTTTCCTTTTACTTGGCAACACTAATAAGTTATGTTAAGTAGAATAATATGGACATATAAAATATAAAACTTAATTTGAATTATAGATTATAGGAAAGTTATCTTTAATATTTAACTTTTATTTACTTATGAATCTTGGCAAAATTAGATTTCACAATAAGATGGAAAATGATTTTTTAACAAAGTTTAAGTTTGTACAGGGAAATTGTTGCGAAATTATGTAAAATCAATCATAATTTTTTTTTTTTAACATCAAGTTCTATTTTATTAGATGATTAAATGAAAATGTATTAAGAAATAATTATTTTGGACTTTTCTTTATTTATATTTTGAAAATATTGAATATACAAAGTATAATTATACTTTTGCAATTTCACAAGAGGAACAAAATTTTTTTAATAAAAATATTAACCAAAATGCACACTTAATCACTAGACTTTTTTTTTTTTTTTTTTTTTGGACATCACGGATAAAAAGCAGTATTTCAATTTTAATTGATTGTGCAACCTCAACTAAATTTATTCATTCTCTCTCTTAGTTGCATATGCCTAACAGGGTATTTCTGAAGTTTTGTAAAGAGAATCAGATGCAAATTAATATTATAATTAAATAATGAGATAAATATAGACTGTTCATAGTTTGAATCATATATTGAATGTATTCAACATGACACTACTGTTAGAAGAAAGAGAAAGAAGAAAGACTTCATGCTTATTTCTGCTAAACTACTTGCAGTTTAGTAGTGCATAAAACCGCATGTCGTTTATGCAGTAGTTAATAGTTTAGTTAGTTACTCAGTTTGTACTTGTCACTTTTGTATTGGTTAGTTAGTTTGTTATCTGTTACTCCTTTCCCGCTTCTCTGTTCTCACTATATAAAGAACAGAGCAAGATATTTATGTATATACGAATCATTCACAATCTCTCTCTTCCTACTTTCTCTCCTGTGTGATTCTCATCCACCATTGTAGGACCTTGAGCTTGTGTGTGATTTCAACAATTACCATAAATAAATTTCCAGTAGCTCACTAATCATCCGTAGACATGTAACACGTTTTGAAAATGCGATCTATTGAAGTATTTTACCTTATCTATTTAACTCCATGATTACAAAAACCTTTTGCTAGTAATTACATGATGAAATGCACCTCCAAATACAGGCATATTACTACATTTGATGGATAGGGTTTGATGAAGTTGTTATTGAGAGAAAGTAAGCATAGGGTGGTGACTTTTCTTTCTTGAGAATCAATACCCTTCCATAACAAAACTTTAAGATTATATTGTTTAGATTAATCGTTGGATAGCGACTCTGGATGTGTGTCAGTTGTTCTATCATCTATGAACAAATTTGAGTTGGTTCATTGATTGATATGAAATCATTACACTCAAAGCTATTGTAAGTAATCTAGATATCAAAAAACCACACCTTTTTTATATATATATATATATATAGGAAAAACCACACATTGATAGTTTCATTCTTAGTTTTTTATCCCACAAATTTCATAAAACAAGTTTTGAATCTTTAGCATTTTATTAAAACTGAAAATTCTTCTTTTTTTTTTTTTCTTTTTTTTCATTCTACCCATTTGAACTTCAAATGAGATTCTTACGAACAAAAACATCTTCTGCTCATTTGAACATTCTTCGTGAAAAATTTCTATGAGTAGCCATCAAGTTTTTCTTAAAAACAAGGTTTTTAGAATTCAAGGCACAATTTTACAAAAAATTGTTCTTTTATTAGTGTTCGGATTCTTCAGAAACCCCTTTTTAGCCTATTACTCTCTTCCTTTTTTAGCCTATTCCTTAGAGAGCTAAGAGCTTTACTAGGTTAGAAATCCTTTGTGAGTATTTGATCTCTTTTTTGTGTTCTCATAATAGGTTTAAAGTCTTTATTATGTTATGTTAGATCTTTAGGTTCTTCATGATTCCTCGGATAAGAAAACCTTGACAGATCCAAACCCACACCCTTTAATACACTATTTTGTCTAATGAGCCCATTTAGCTAGTTTACTTTCTTCATAAAATACGCGGACTAAGTACTTAATGACCCACTTGCCTACTTGGCATAAAAGAACCTTGGGCTTTGGTGTTGTTTCAATGAATTAGTCCACTACTTTTTTCTTTTTTCTTTTTATTTTTTGCAAGTGACATGGACAAAGGTGTTTACCACAAAGGGGCCCATTTTGTGCAAATAAGGCCAATGACGAATGTTATCAGTCATGAGCCCAATCTATGTAGTAAAAGTCTATGGTCGTAAAGCCCATTTATTGGATGAAGAAAATAGAATTTACAAGGTCCAATCCATGAAGTGAACTTCATGGGTCATAAAGCCCCTCTAAAGTAGAAAATTTTCGTTTGCAAGGCCCATTATGTGTAGTGGAGTAATTGGGCTTGATTAATGGCCCACTTGTATGAGAAAACCCTGAGCAAAAAAGCCCAACCTGTACAAACAATTGATTTAGCTGTGGGTCTTGTCCTAATTTTTATGTCTTTTTAGTTGGCATCAATTGATGAATGAGACCCTATCAATGACCAAAGAAGAAAAACAAGGCCTGTAAGCATAACAGTATAAACACGTCTATTGAAACACAAAACGCAAAAGAGAGATTCTTCTACAAGCCAAGCTCTATATCCAAGAGGAGATCTTCCATCTCATCCCCTCTCTCATTCCTAAATTCACTAATCAAATTCATTCCTCTTCTCCAACCCAGCTATGCAATGCAAACAGAAGATAGACTACGGTGGTGGTAAAAAGAGGAAAGGTGGCGGTGGTGAGGCAAAAAAGAAGAAATAACTACGGTAAGTTATAAATTCTCAAGATTTCACATTCTCGAAATAAAATTCTCCATTTGAATATAATGATGAGAACCTTTTTATATCACAAGTAATACTTCCCAAATTAAACTTTATTTGTGTTTAATTATTTACTATGCATAAACCCATAAGTACACTTCTTTCAAGAGGACTCTGTTTCATATTTCATTTCTTAGAGAACCTCGTAAGTATACTCCTAAAAATACTTTTAAAATAACCTCTTCTTTTTTTCTTTTTTTTTCTGTAACTTTTAAAATAATTAAGGCAGATAAAAAATCAACTTAATACAAATCAAATATTAAGATTTCTTTGAGTTTTTTTTTTTGGGTAAATAAAGAAGTAGTTAAACTAAAAAGATAGAAGTTGGAGACTAAAATACATCAACTAAATTATAAAAAAGTAATAATACTTTTGAAAGTAAAGGGCGAATAAGAAAATAAAACAAAATCCTTAGCGTATGTTCTCCCGAAAGTAGCCAAGGTATTAGTGCAATTATTCGCTTCCCTAAACACATGTACGCTTGACTTTTACGTTAGGGATCCTCCACAAGAGCCACTTGCAATCATCTCAAACTAGCATTAACATTAATGGTAGGTGTATGAGTTTTATTTCTTTGCGATTAAGAAGTTACTAGGAACTCATATTACAGCACAACCACTACTTGCTCCTTGATAGCATTGGTCAGCCTTACACTCGTTGGCAAACCATAGCATTCGCGTTGGTCAGCCCGTTTTTTGTTAAGCCGACGAACTGGCGTTGTTTGGGTGGTCCCGCAATGGAGTTTCCCGAGAAGGTGGTCCCGATAACAAGGCAATCAGTGGTTAGTAATAAAGTTCCGCCAGTAATTATTAATTGCTTAGAAAGAGAATAAATACGCTTACTAGCTCATAAATCTGTTTGCTTGTTCACACTTAGGTTAGGCACACACTAATTTGAAACATGGACTATGATGATATAGATTATGATGAAGGTTATAGCATGAGAGATATAGACAATAATTGGTCAAACAGTAATATGGATTATGAAACAGATTCTGATTCTGACAGTGATATGGATGACTATAATTATAGTAATAATAATGCAAATAATTGGAGTATATTAACAGGAGATAAAATTAACCGACAGACTAATAGACACAATAATAGTTTCTTAGACATAATTAATAAAAAATTAGAAGCTATAGAAAATGATGAAAGATCTACGACATACACTAAAGTAGAAAGAAAAAATGATAGCTTTTTGGACCTCTATGAAAAAATGAAAATTTTAAATTCACCTTTAGAAGAAGAAAAAGAATTTGAACCCCATCATAGATCACCTTTAACAAAAGTTATGACAGATAATTGGCATAATGGGCAAAAGGATAATTTGATATCAATAAATATGATAAATGGTAGAAAAGATGGCTTGATAGATAATTCAAAAGCAACTGACAGAACTATATCTATAACATATAAAGACAAAGAAAAGGACGAACTAAATAGTTGTAAAAGAATTCATAACATAAGAGATGGTCATGCTTGGAAAAGACCAACACGTATAGAAGATAAAGAAATGTTTAAAAAAGGAATGGTAAAAGAGATGATAGAAGCAATTGAAAGACAAGATAATAGAAAGCTAGAGACAAAAGAAGATGTAGAGAAAGTTATAAGAAAGGACATGCTAAATCCAAAAGGAAATAGTGTTCTTGAAGAATCTCTACGTAGGAAACTAAAGAATAAGATAGAGAAAGTCAATAATGGTTGGAAAACTAATAATGATAGTCCTAGAGAAGTAGTAGTGGAAAAGCAGAAAGAAGAAGCTAGCTCAATGTAAATTATATGTAAGAAGCTAGAAATAGAAAGAGACATAGAAAGACAAAATAACATAATAAAAGATGTTATACGTACAAAACTTGAGCAAAAGGAAGGAATAGGACAAGAAAGAGCCAAAGATAGGAAAATAGTCAACAAAGGAAGGAAAACTAATAATGAAAGAAAAGAAAATAGTGATAGTGTAGTAAAAGCAAAAGTCTGTAAAATTAATAATAATAATAGTTTAAAAGAAGTAATTGATGAGAAATTAAGATTAATTGAGAAATCTATGATAGATAACAGATTAGCAGAATTAAATAAAAAGATAGAAATTTTAAATTTACCCTTAGATACAGACAGAAAGAAAGAGAAAGATATAGCAGTTTTAAATATTACTGAGGTATCAGATAATGAGAATACTGACAGACATAATAGACATATTATTTGCCATAAATGCAAAAAAGAAGGACATACTAAAAAACAATGTGCTAGACAGAATAAAATTGCTAAACAAATTAGTATGTTAGAATTTGAAAAAGACACACTAAATGAATTAATGAAAATATTTAATGTCAATCAAAAAGAGATAGATCAAGTAAAGAAAAAGGAAGAACTAAAATCAACCAACCCATTTAAAGTTAATAAAAGAAAAAGAAAACAAAAAGACATAATAATGAAATTGATAGATAAATTACCTAATCAAGACAAAAAAGATTATTTACTAAGTCTGAGAGAATCTATAGATATACCTATTGCTTGTATTAGATGTAAGAAATATGGACACCATGTTACAGAATGTAGAAAACAAGAAAAAGCCAAAAAAGAAAAAGACAAGCAAGAAGAGATAAAAAAGAAAAAAGATGATACAGAATCAGTAAAACCTGTAACCATACAAGACTTATTGACAGAAACAAAAATAATAAAACAAGATAATTAAAATATTAAAGAAGATAATTCCGTAAATATAAATGAACATAATTTTAAAGAAATAATGAACTTGAAAGAATTTCCTAGACCCATGACAGAAACCCCTTTAATAGAAAAAGATAACTGCAATAGACAGAATTTCTTTAGTTTGATTAACAGAGTAATCTTTCAAAACTGGCATACAGAAATCACTTTAGTAATTAATAAAGAATTTTCTTTGACAGAAATTGCTTTAATAGACTCAGACACTAACATGAATTATATACAGGAAAGATTAATTCAGGCGGCTACCAAATTAATTAATCATAAATTACCTAATGAGATATGTGATCTTTCTTTAAATTATTTTATGGAAACAGAAAAGGAAATTAAACCTAATGTAACTAACGTACCTTTTACTTCCATTCCAAAAGAAATTAGTTTGCCCTATAAGATCACTATCCTACAGGATACTAATAAAAAAGGAATCTATAGAACTAAAAGAAGTTTGTCATTTTTAGAGACAGAAATATCACTTGCTCACCAGTTGACAGAAAAAGACATAAAAAAGGATAAACAAGACATAGAGTCAGAGACTTGTTCTTATTTCCCTGTTACTCTTCCACATAGGTATCAACATATAATTCAAATAATAGTCCATCCACTCTATGAAAAAGATAGAACTATGCTTATAAAAAACATGTTGAGTTAGTTAAATTAAAAAGATAATTTTTTGAAGAAAAAATTGAAAAAATTAAAATATATTATTACTAAAATTTAAACTCTAATACTAACTCGTTAAATAAAATAGATTTATTAAATTAAATGCTTGTTTTTATTGACTTTTAAAAATTAGAAACTAAAAACAACATTTTACGTGTTTTCAGTTTTCTTTACAAATTAAATTTTGAGAACCATTTTTATTTTTTATTTATTTTAAGTTGCTAAACAAGAGTTTTTAGTTTTAAAAATAAAAAATTATTTTTAAAAATAAAAAATAAAAAGAAAAGGCATTTACCAAATATACCTATTGAAAGTTGAATTTTTATGTTGTATTAAAAAAAAAAACCATATGGCACTTAACCCGTGCATAAAAAAAAAAAAAAAAAAAAACAGTGGAATTTCTATTTTGAATAAAAAAACCATTATATGAAATCATCCATGCATTAAAAAAGAAAAAAGAAAAAAGAAAAAACACTTTTCCCTTTTCAGTTTACCAAACTTTATTAAATTAATATTAAAAGAGAACTTTTGCATTTTCCCGGAAAGGAGCCCTGAAATTTCAGTCCTCTTTCATCACTTCCAAATTTCTAGGTCCTCTCCAAATTTTCTTCTCAGTCTTCTCTCTCTTCATTTGCAAATTTCAGATTGGATTTCTACTCACTCCGATTCGACGCATTTTCAACACAACGCAAGTGATCAGGTTGGGATAAAGTCATTTCTTCTTCCCTAATTTCAGATCCACCTGTTCTAGCCCCAATCTCAGGTGCGTCTCCTTCATTCTCTCAGTCTCATCAATTGTTAAAATTTTGTGGAGTTTGATGTGTTGTTACAGTCTTTTTTGGCTCTGATTTTCAGACTACATTATTTTAGTTTTTTGGGTTTATGATGTTTGTGCTATTTACTAGGCTTATGATATGAGATCAGAACTTCATATATCAACACCAAACCTTTAAAACTGAGATCTTTTGGCTTTATTTTCCGGGTTTATTTTATCAGATACAAAGCTTTTATATTTTTTCACCTTTGCATTCTTCTTTTATCTTCAGGTTGGGTTTGTGTGTAGAAGAAACGTGGGTAGCCGTTCTGACATAGGCCCCACTTGCATTTTACAAACCAAATACTGAGTTCAAGTTTGGGATCCAAACAGGAATTTGAAAATTGAGAACTAAATTATAAAAATTGAGATATGGGTGTGTTGAGAATCAAACACTGTACACTTTCAAATCTTTGACCACACTTGCTTATGCCCCATTTGAGCTCTAAATTTAATTTTCTTTTATTGCAATGATCTTAACCACATGATAACTAGATTTGACTGTGTAGAACTCATTGTTGGAATGTGACCAAAACATAGCATCATTTGTCTGATAACAATTTAAGGGAACACGTAGAATTGTCTCAACATCCCCCCTATCAAAGTTTTAATACTTTAGACCTAAGAGTTGTAATAGCCATCTTAATTTTATGTTTTCAACGATGCTTGCAAATTGTGTCTTATTCACAATTAAAAATAAATTCTCATAAGGACAAAGAAACTCTACAAACTCCTATATATTAGATATATATTGAGCATGAATTTTGAATATCTAACCGTTAGATTGTATATTCTTATTATATTCTTCATGTATGTAAAATTTCAAAAAAATTAGATATCAATTGCTATCTCATCAAATAAATGTTAAAATTTTAAATTTTTATAATTTAAAATTGTGTATAAAAAATAAGTTTATTAATCGAATAGTAAATAATATTTTGATTTTTTGAGCTGACATTATTTATTATTTTAGTCATGTAAAGACGCCGTCGAGTAACTAATACTAGGCATATGCACAATATATATATGAGAACTTGAACCATGCAAATTGCACTTTTTTTAATGTAAGAGAGAAAAGTTAAAAGGTTTAAAATTATTCATTTGTTTTAAAGTTAAAATTAAAAATGAATTTTTTTAAAGTTTAAAAATCCCCGTTCTTACAAGACAATTGTATGATTTTTTTTTTTTTTACTTTACTTTAATAATTAATCATTTAATAAATATATAAACAAACTCTTAACTTGGAAGCATCGTAGAAGGCAAAAATTCAGCCCAAAAAAAAAAAAAAAAACGTAAAAAGCAAAAAAGCAGTATAAACCAAAGTTTTGAATACTGTTTAGGAGGGATTGGCAGTGAGAATGGAATATTCTAGTATTGCCATGTGTAGGTATACTATTCAAAACAGAGATTTGAGAGTCTAAAGAGGAGAGGAAGAAAAAGTGTAGGGATTTAGAAAAGTGCAATTATATTTTTTTTTTTAATATTATGTTGATGTAAAAAATTGTGAAAATTTTAAAAATTTTGGTTTTATATATATATATATATAGATATACAGATTATTTAAATTACTTATCTTAGGAGTATAAAATAAATTTCTTATTCAGTGATATAATTATGAGATTGGTTGTTAAAAAAAATTCAAATTTGATATTACTTAGAGATTTTTTGGGAAAGCGTTCATTTAGTTGAAATTAAAATTTTTTTTTAAAAAATATTGTAAATAAAATTAAAAGATAGTTAAAATTGTATAATAAAATTTATAAATAATTTTAAAAAATATTATTGAACTTATAATAGTAACAAAAATACGGTAAAAAAAAAAAAAAAGTGATTTTTAAGCCACTGTCATATTACAGCTGAGATGAGATTGTTTAGTTAAAAATAATCAAATAAAGAAGATTGTACTTGTAGGTATTGGGTAAAGTAAACTATGGAATCCTACTCCATTTCTTTAATTCATTTTCTGTACTTTCACATTTCACGTGACCTATCACGGTTTTTGATGTCTTCAGTACTTTTCAACTTTTCAGATATTATTGTTTCTCCTTCTCATCTCTTTACCTTCTTCCCTGACCAGACCAGACCTTTTTCTTCCCTCTCTCACTTTCTTCCATTCTCACTGTACCCTCACGACCTCTCAGGATCTACTCATCGTTTAGCTCTTCTTCTTCTTCTTCTTCAAAAAAAATAAAAAATAAAAACTCATGCTTAGTTCTTTGTTTTCTCTCAGGAGCACTGAAATTTATAGGAAGTGGAAGTACTCAGAAAAATATAATAAAAAAGAGCAGCGGAAGTTTCTTGTAATATTTCCTAAAAGGAGCACTGAAATTTCATCACTTCCAAATTTCTAGGTCCTCTCCAAATTCTCTCCTCAGTCTTCTCTCTCTCTCTCTCTCTCTCTCTCTCTCTCTCTCTTCATTTGCAAATTTCAGATTGGATTCGACGCATTTTCAAAACAACGCAAGTCAGGTTGGGGATCAAGTAATTTCTTCTTCCCTAATTTATTTTCTTTTTAATCTTTCTTCGGTTCTAAAATTTTAATTGATTATTATTTTTTGGTTTTTTTTTTTTTAAATTTTGCATGCAGATCTATTTTTCTAATGGCTTTAGTGGACATGGAAACGGACTCGTCATCTTTCCCAAGTTCTTCTTCTGCTGCTGCTGCCCGATGGAATTATGACGTCTTTCTCAGTTTCAGAGGCGAGGACACCCGCTACAATTTTGTGGGTCATCTTTATGAAGCTTTGATACGAAAAGGCATTCACACTTTTAAAGACGATAAAAACCTTGACAGAGGAAAACCCATCTCACCAGAGCTGTTGAAAGCAATAGAGGAGTCGAGATTTGCTATCGTCATTATCTCAAAAGACTACGCATCTTCAGCTTGGTGCTTAGATGAACTCGCACACATCATTCACTGCCAGAAAAAGACGGGAATGACAATTCTACCTGTTTTTCACTATGTGGATCCATCCGATATACGGAAACAAATGGGAACTTTCGAGCAAGCATTTATTGAACATGAAGAAAAGGAGAACAAAGAGAGGGTGGAGAAATGGAGAGAAGCTTTGAGAGAAGTGGGCAATCTCTCTGGATATCATTTAGAGAATACTAGGTAATTAAAATTGACTAATTATTTATTTATTTTAAATAAATTCAGATGACCCACTTCATATATATAACTTCATTTGAAACCTTAAGCAGATCTACATACATGTTTCATTCTACTTCTTTCTATTTTTTCCTGAGTGGATCGCTTTACATATTTTTGTTTCACTCAACCGAATTGAACATCATATATGTTATATATATTTTTTGTGTGAACTCTTGGTGGTTCAAACTCAATGCATATTGTACCTTTTTGGTTGCAGGTATGAGACAGAAAACATCAAAGACATCATGGGATGGATATCACTTCACTTGAAATATGACGCATTCCCTTACATTACTAGGGACTTGGTAGGAATGTACTCTCGAATGGTGGAATTGGAGTCGATTTTAGCTATAGGGTCAAACAATGTTCGCTTTATAGGGATTTGGGCAATGGGGGGAATGGGTAAGACAACTCTTGCTAGAGTTGTTTATCATATGATTTCTAAAGAATTCGAAGCTTGTAGTTTTATTGAGGATGTTAGGGAAAATTCTGAAAAACATGGTTTAGTTGGACTACAGCAGAAACTTATTTTTAATATTTTGGGGGAAGCAGATTTGAAAATTAGAGATAAGTATGATGGAGTTCTCAAGATCAGGAATAGGTTATGTCGTAAAAGGATTCTTCTTATTCTTGATGACATAGATAAATTAGACCAGTTAAAAATGGTAGCTGGGGAGCATAATTGGTTTGGTCCGGGTAGTAGAATTATCATAACAACAAGAGATGTACATGTGTTGGAAACGCATAGAGTTGATGAAATATATGAAGTTAAAGGATTGTATGATGAAGATGCTTTTCAACTTTTTTGCTCGAAAGCTTTTCAAAAAGATCATGTCCCAAATGAGTATTTAGTGATGTTTGAAGAATTTTTAAAATATGCTGCTGGTCTGCCTTTAGCTCTTGAGGTTTTGGGTTCCTTCTTGTTTGGGAAAAATACCATTGAATGGAAAAGTGCGTTAGAGAGGTTCAAAAAATATCCTAATAAAAAAATTTTCAATGTACTTCAAATAAGTTTTGATGGACTTGATGACTTAGATAAGGAAATATTCCTGCATATTGCATGCTTCTTTAATCACGAGAAGAAAGATCATGTAGTAGACGTGCTGGATAGTCTTGGCCTTTTCGCTGATATTGGATTGAAGGAACTCGTTAATAAATCTCTGTTGAAAATTGATGATAGAAATATTTTGTGGATGCATGATTTACTTGAAGAAATGGGTAAGAACATTTGTCAAGAGTGCCTTAGTGATTGTGGGAAGCGTAGTAGACTATGGCGTTATGAGGACATTAAAAACGTGTTGAAAAATAATAAGGTAAGAGGTTATTTAGAGAATTTGAGCTCATTCCCTACCTTCTTGTTCAACAAATTTGATATTTAAATATTTATTCTAATAAGATATTTCACAATTCTCCAATTCTTTCTTGATTATTAGGGAATAGAAGTAGTTCAAGCCATGCATATTTTGCGTAATTATGGTGAAGTAAAAGAGACATGTTGGAGCCTTGAGGCCATTTCGCAGATGTACAATCTTAAATTTCTTAGAATTGATGGTATTTTCCATGACCCTCAACATCTTCCAAATTCTTTAAGAGTTTTGTGTTGGAGGTATTATCCTTCAAATTCTCTACCATCAACTTTCCAGCCAGATGAGCTTGTTATGCTTTATTTGCCATGGAGCAGAATTGAACAACTTTGGATAGGAATAAAGGTAATTTTGTTATTAAGTATCCTCACAACTTTGCATTTAAATTTCAATAAATTGGACACTAGGAAGCTCATCGACTTGACTTCTTTTTTAACTTTTTTTTATTCTTAAAACAGAATCTTGACAAGTTGAAGATCATCGACTTGTCACGCTCGAGCTTGATTATATCCCCAGACTTCACTGGAGTCCCAAATCTTGAGAAATTAACTCTTTCATCTTGTATAAATTTACGTGAGCTTCACCCAACCGTTGGAATTCTTAAAAAGCTTGTTCTTCTTAATCTAGAATGTTGCATAAAACTAAGACATCTTCCAAGCAAGTTTGAAATGGATTCCCTCTTGACTCTAGTGCTTTCAGGTTGCTCAAATCTCATGAAAATTCCAGAAAATATGGGAAACATGAAATGCTTACGAAGTCTTAATTTGGATGGCACTGTTATTACGGAACTACCTTCATCAATTGGAGGCTTGATTGGCCTGACTTCATTGACTCTTAGGTGTTGCAATTATCTTGTGTGTCTTCCTAACACCATTTGTTATTTGAAATCACTTGAATGTCTTAAACTTTCTGGGAGCTCAAATTTTGAAAACTTGCCAGAGAATCTAGGGAATGTCAAAGGCCTAAAGAAGCTTCATTTGAAAGGAACAGCCATAAAAGAGTTGCCTTCATCAATTGAACATTTGACAAGGCTTACTTTATTGGACCTCAATGGATGCAAAAATCTTGTGTGTCTTCCTAGCACCATTTGTAGTTTGAAATCTCTTGAATTTCTTGAGCTTTTTGGGTGCTCAAATTTTGAAAACTTGCCAGAGAATCTAGGGAATGTAAAAGGTTTGAAGAGGCTTGATTTGAGTGGAACAGCTATAAAAGAGTTGCCTTCATCAATTGAACGCTTGACAAGCCTTACTTCATTGGATATACATGGTTGCAAAAATCTTGTGTGTCTTCCTAGCACCATTTGTAGTTTGAAATCTCTTGAATTTCTTCAACTTTCTAGGTGCTCAAATTTTGAAAACTTGCCAAAGAATCTAGAGAATGTAAAAGGTTTGAAGAGGCTTGATTTGAGTGGAACAGCTATAAAAGAGTTGCCTTCATCAATTGAACGCTTGACAAGCCTTACTTCATTGGATATACATGGTTGCAAAAATCTTGTGTGTCTTCCTAACACCACTTGTGGTTTTCAGTTCCATGGTGCTCTTGATCTTTCAACATGCCCAAGATTTAAATACTTGCCAGAGAACCCATGGATAATCGAACGTCTAGAGAGGCTTGATTTGAGTGGAACAACTATAGAAGAGTTGCCTTCATCAATTGAACGCTTGACAAGCCTTACTTCATTGAATATAAGCAATTGCAAAAATCTTGTGTGTCTTCCTAACGCCACTTGTGGTTTTAAGTTCCATCGAGCTCTTAATCTTTCA
Source organism: Quercus suber (assembly GCF_002906115.3). NCBI lineage: Eukaryota > Viridiplantae > Streptophyta > Magnoliopsida > Fagales > Fagaceae > Quercus > Quercus suber. The sequence goes on from NW_027069563.1 coordinate 78,618, forward strand.
ATATGCCCAAGATTTAAAAACTTACCAGAGAACCCATGGATGATCGAAGGTCTAGGGATGCTTGATTTGAGTAAAACAGCTATAGAAGAGATGCCTTCATCAATTGGATGTTTGACTAACCTTACTGCATTGACTTTAAGATTTTGCTTAAATCTTGTGCGCCTTCCTAGCACCATTTGTAATTTGAAGTTGCTTAATTCTCTTGATCTTTATGGATGCATAAAATTTAACAACTTGCCAGCGAACATAGGAAATATGAAAGGTTTGAAGTGGCTTGATTTGGGTTGGACGGACATAAAGGAGGTTCCTTCCTCCATTGTTCTCCTTAAAAATCTCGAATACTTATATATCAGTGAATGGAAGTTATCTGAATTTTATTTTATGCCAGTAACTCTTGCGACGATGGCCCCATTATGGAGTTTCTTGCCAAGAAGCCCATTATTGTCTTTATCTTTACAATATTCCTTACCAACAAGTCCCGTTCCAATGGGCTTTTTATTTCCTTCCTTATCAGGTCTGCAGTCTTTAACTAATCTGGGTCTCAGTGACTGCAATCTTTTGTCAATCTCCAATGACATTGGCTGTTTGTCCTCTTTAGTACAGTTAGATCTAAGTGGAAATAATTTTGTTTCCCTTCCTGAAAGCATGTCTCAACTCTCTAATCTTCGAAGACTCTATTTAGAGGGTTGCAAGAGTCTTCAATCATTGGAAGGTGTTCCGTCAACTATTGATTATGTAATTGCAAACAATTGTACCTCACTGGAGAAATTGCCAGAAATGCAATTTAATCCTTCTAGGTCAGATCAATCCCGTTTAAATTTCCAGTGTTGCAACTGCTTCAAATTGGTTGACTATTTTCAAAGCAGCAGTAACATGCTTCAGGTCTCTCTCTCTCTCTCTCTCTCTCTCTTTCTCTCTCTCTCTCAGTTCCTTACATTATGCCTTGTATATTTCAGGGAATACCAGACATTATTATTCCTGGAGGTAAAATTCCGAAATGGTTTTCCCTTGAATGTCAGGGTGGTAACATAGGAGTGTCTTTTCGTGGGTGTGATGACTTGATGGGTATTGCATTGTGTATTGTTCTTGTACCCAATGGGTCACAAGTCTCACAACTTACATATAATTTATTTATCAATGAATTTAAATGGTTCGTACAATATTTACGGTTAAAATATGGTAATGTTGAATCACCTCACCTTTGGCTGCTCTATTTGTCCTCTCAATATTTTGGCTCTGATTGGGGTAATATACTTAGTCACACTGATGCTAACGGATTCAGTCAACTTGAGATGAAATTATTAGCTAACAGAGAGGAGGTGGAGAAAATTGGGGTTCATTTGGTATACAAGCAAGACATCGTAGATCCCAATCAAACTATGGCACAATGCATTAACAACAACAGCATACTGTATGAGGATCAGCCAGAATCAGAAATTTTTAACTTCTTTGCCAGTAAGTGATCGTCTTTCTTCTTAGTACTTTATAAGACATCATCTTTTTATTTATTTTTTGTGGGATGAATACTATCGTTTTTATTTTCAAATGTTAACTTCAAAGTACCTCGGCATTAACTAGTAACACTCGCAGAAAAATAAGCCCAAACTCAAAAATTAAAATAATACCATATCATGTTTCTATTTTTAGGTTTATTTTTTTAATCGGGTTGGAATAATACAAATTTTTCTTTTGTCTTGTTGGTGAACTTTTATTTAGTGGAGGGAGAGGATCCAACGTCTAAGAAGCTTGACTTCATTCACGGAGGGAAGAGCCATTGTTACCAAGACATCGAAGATCCCAATCAAACTATAGCAGAGTTGAGCATCAACAGCAGGACACTCTATGAGAATCTGGGTGATCTTTGCCATGATCTTTACCATTCAGCCGCAGAAGGTAGCAGAAATAAACGAAGCCGTGATGAGCAAGATGGGGCTGGACCTAGTGGAGAAGGCTACTCTAGTGATGAACCAAATCCAAAGACTTGGAGGATGTATGGCTGATTCTAAAAGAATTTATTATAAGGAAGATTCAACTTCTTTGCCTGTAAGTCATCATCTTTCTTCTTGCTATTACAATATACAAGTCTTGATGTTCTCTTTTATTATATGGAGAGGGGAATCCAATGAAATGAAATTGCTTGTTTAGTTTCTTAGGTTTAAATTGGCATGATAAAAAAATTTAATTTGTCATAGGTATAAATTGGAGTTTTTCTTTTTCGATTTTTAAGCTAGCATTGAAAGAGGGAAAAAAGAAAGTTCAAAGTATTGTTTGGCACTCACATCCCAATCACCTAAACGAATAATAAATTTTTTTTCTTCTTAACTTGTTGGGGCACTTTCATATAATGGAAGGAGGGGATCCAAGAAACTTGAAGCCTATCGAAGTGGTAAGAGGGATAGTTATAAGAGCGATGTAGAAGAATTAGCCAAGGGGGGTTCCTTTTTGCTGTGTGTGGGGCTTTGTTCAATTGGTTTTATAGAGTTTATTCACTTGCCCAATGCTTTTCTGCTATTTTGTAATTTCCTATTTTCTTAGTGAAATTTTTTGTTAGACAGTGTCTGTGGATGTAGGCCTAAGGCCAAACCACATAAATCTGTGTTCCATGTGTAATTGTTTTTTCTATTTCTATATCACATGACCTACTATTATATTGTTACACCATCGCAATAAGGGTGTGTGGTGGTGGTGTCTTGGAGTAGTTGTTATAGATGTTGTGTTTGGGACTGAATAATTACATTAGTTTGAGATTGTATGGCTACTCAAGATACGCCAGATGGCTTAATGGGAGGAAATTGAGGATTATGCTTCTGCTATTATCTATAGTGATAAGTTACTACATTTTTTAACATCTTGAAGTTGTGACAGCAGCAGAAGAAATCAAGCCACTTGATAGTATCTGTATCTTCAAGAGCAATGAGTAACTTGATCAGCCTAGGGCGACCCATGATTTTATAGAAGCAGCCATCTAAACCACCTTCCCCAAAAGTTCTATTGGTACATTTGACACACAGCCTCATCAAATCCTCAATTGTTCTCTTAGCATATTTCCATTCCTCTTCCTCTACTCTCCTTTCTGCTTTCTCTATTTTTATGATAAAATATGGTTTAATTGAATCACATCACCTTTGGCTGCCCTATTTTTCCAATTACTATGTGTCTCACCATTTCAGCTCCAATGGGGGAAGAATGTTTAGCTAAAACCAAATTGATGCTAGGATTTTGTGAAATTAATATTAAAATAGATAGCTGGAACTTGGAGGTGGAGAAAATTGGGATCTGCTTAGTATACCGGCAAGACATGGAAGATCCCAATCAAACTATGGCACAGTGCAGCAGCAACAGCAGTACAATTTATGAGGTCCTGGGTGTTCTACATCATGATCTTGATGATTCAGCTGCAGAATCAGAAATAAGCGAAGCCATGATGAGGATGACAGGGCTGGAGCTAGTGGAGAGTGCTACTTTAAAGAGGATCCACAGCCAAAGAGGATTCAAACTTAAAGGATTAATTGCTGATTTTGAAGAATCTAGTGAAAATGACCTGGAAGGCTAAACAGTTTCTGTTCATTACCTGTAAGTCATCATTTTTCTTTCTACAAACTTCAAAATGTTGTGGTACTTGTACCTTAGTGGCAGCTTTTGGCAATCACATCCAAATTGACCCAAACTCAAAAATTAATATCATGCGCACCGTATCACTTTTTTTTCCCCTAAGTTGTTTTTTTTTATCAGGTGGGAATAACACAAATTTTTCTTCTTGTCTTGTTGGTGAACCTTTATTTAATTAATGGTAGGATGGGATCAAACATCTGAGAAGCTTGAAGCTTTTGCCACCATGGATAGTTACAAGAGCGTCAACGTTGAAGTATTAGCCAAGTAGCTATTCTCCTCTCACACTCACCTTGGGCTCTTGCGAAAGTGGTCGAGGAATCAAAATGGTCAAGCTTTTAAATTAACTTTCAATTGGCTCTCATTATTGATTAAATCTTCTTTTTTTGGGTGGCCTGCAAATGTGATGTTCTGTTAGACTTCTAATGACATACAGACATAAATCCTTCCCATCTACCTCTTTTTGTTAACACAAAGTTACCATCCAATGCCTCATTTGGTTGGAGAAGTATAATGGAAGCTTGAAAGGTTGCACAGTTGAGCTACTGTTGGAAGATAGGGATGGAAGACAGGCAGCTGCCGACACCGAATACATCCAGGGTGGTTTTACTAAGAAATCCTCAATCTGCAGCAAACTATGTGACTTGCTGGATGATAATACAAAAACTCGCAGAAAGATTGTTGTGGACAGGTTGTTCATGCCACAAGAAGCTGCTGTCATTCAAAAGCATTCCGTGAAATACTCAACATTTTGATTACAGTATCTTTTGGGTGGGTGCAGAAATTGGAGATTTTTCAGTTCGGGGTGCATATGATTTGTCAGACCACGAGGCAATGGCAGGTTTAGGAGAGGCTTCAAACAATCACAGCTCAGCAATTATGTGGCAGGCACTGTGGAAGGCTCAGGTTCCTAACAAGATTAAAGTTTTTCATGGCATACTCTTCAGTTTATCCTGCCAACAAAGCCTCATCTATTTTCCAAATGCATCATCTCTTCAGTAACTTTTGAGCAGTGTAATGAAGTTCCTGAAACCAGTTTACATGCTTTGTGGTCTTGCCCAGACACCGAGAAGGTATGGCAATTAGTTGAATGCATAAACTTTATCCTGCACCAGCCTTATCAGAACTGGACTGATCTATTCTCCTGGGTGCTGCACCATAAGAATACATTCTCACTGAAACTATTTTCCACTATCTCATGGCAATTATGGCTGTAAAAAATGGAGAGATTTGGGGAACCAGGAATACAGCCAACCACTTTGGTATATATAGGTAAAGAGATGCATGAACACTTGCTGCAAAATTTTCGTCTGAGATACTGCAGAAAGTACGTCTCCTAATATTAAAGCCCCCTCAGTTACCTTACTCCAAGGTAAATGTTGCTGTAAATGTTGCAGTGATTAGAGATCTCAATGTGAATTTTGTTGCAGCGGTTGAGGTGATTGTGGGCGAATGCTGTCTCTGGAGGCTCATTTTGCAGGATTCTGGCATGCCTTGCAATTGTTTAACCAGCAGGGAATTCAGGAGGTTCAACTTGAGAGCCACTTATGTATTACCAATTTGCCATTGCTGCTTTTAACATGGATTCCTCCCTCCCCTCCCCCCACAAAACAAAAAAAGTGACCTGAAATGCGCTGTTCAACAAAGTGAAACTAGCAATATCTACTTTCCGATGTTGCAATTTTAATTTTTTGGACAAAAGCTGTAACAATGCTCCTCTAGATTTAGCAGATCTTGGATGTAAAAATTGCGCCACTGAGATTTGGCTACTGGATAATTTTGTGAAATGCAATACAAATCCTGCCGCTTTTATTTTAAGAAAAATACATATTTACGTATTGATATTTATCTTTCCAATGTAACGGTTTGTGTTATATTAAATAATTGTTGTTTTTATTTTTCTCCAACAGTCGCAAGTTGCAACATATATAATATTTTTCCCCCCTTCTTGGCATTTGGCTCTCTGATTCATATTGAGAAATTTTGAACAGAAACCTTGCTTGGTTCAGATGTTGATTTGCACACCAAATTAGCTATGCAGGGTGCTCTCCCAGGATAGAGCTAAATTAATCCCCCATTTACTACAAATGGCTTACTTTTAGTCTCCACCGATGGTTTAAGCTCTCTTTATAATCCCCCCTCAGTTCTTAATATTATCCCTTGACATTTTGAAGGATAATGATTTGAAAATAGAAGAGAAGTATGATGGAGATCTCAAGATCAAGAATAGGTTATGTCGTTAAAGGATTCTTCTTGTTCTTGATGACATAAACAAATTGGAACAGTTAAAAATGTTAGTTGGGGAGCGTCATTGGTTTGGATCAGGTAGTAGAATTATCATAACAACAAGAGATGCACATTTGTTGGAGGAACATCAAGTAGATGAAATATATGAAGTTAAAGGATTGAATGATGAAAATGATCTTCAACTTTTTTGCCCAAAGGCTTTTAAAGAAAAGCATGTCCTCGAAGATTATAGAGAATTGTCTTTCCATTTTTTGAATTATGATGGTGGCCTTCTTTAGTTCTTGAGGTTTTGGGTTCCTTTTTGTTTGGAAAAAGTACTGCTGAATGGAAAATTGCGTTAGAGAGACTCAAAGAATTTTCTAAAGAAGCAATTCTCTGCGTACTTGAAATAAGTTTTAATGGACTCCAAAAATCACAAAAGGAAATATTCTTGCATATTGCATGCTTTTTTAATCATCAAGATAAAGATGAGGTAGTAGAAATACTTGATATTCTTGGCCTTTACCCTGGTATTGGATTGAAGGAACTCATTGGTAATTCTCTCTTGAAAATTATGGATAATGATATAGTGTGGATGCATGATTTACTTGAAGAAATGGGAAGGAAAATAGTCTTGCAAGAGTGCCCTGATAATCCTGGGAAGCATAGTAGATTATGGGTTTATAAGGACATTGACAAAGTGTTAAAAAAAAAAAAAAAAAGGTAAGAAATTATCCAAAAAAAAAGGGTAAGAAGTTATTTAGAGAATTTCCACTCATTCCCTACCTTCATGTTCCAAAAATTTGAAATTTGAATTGTTTTGGTAATAATTGATTTTGCAATTCGCCAATTCCTTCATGATTATTAGGGGACAGAAGCACTTAAAGCCTTGGATATTTCGACTACTTATCATGAACAAAAAGATGCAAGGTGGAACCCTGAGGCCTTTTTGAAGATGGAAAATCTTAAATTTCTTAGAATTTTTGGCTTTCTCCATGTCTCCTCACATCTTCCTAATGATTTAAGAATTCTTGATTGGACTTTGCATCCTTCGAAATCTTTGCCATCAAGTTTCCAGCTAGATGAGCTTATTCAACTTTGTTTGCGACAAAGCAAAATTGAATGGCTTTGGATAGGGGTAAAGGTAAATGTGTTATTAATTATACTCTTAAAACTTTGCTTCTAAATTACAATAAATGGACACTAAAAAGTTAACTGTTCTAACAATTTTTTTTTCTTCTAATAGAATTTTGACAAGTTGAAGTTCATTGACTTGACCGATTCCTTGGACCTAATTATAACTCCAGACTTCATTGGAGTCCCAAATCTTGAGAAATTAGTTCTTGAATATTGTACAAATTTATGTGAGCTTCACCCATCCATTGGAATTCTTAAAAAGCTTGTTCTTCTTAATCTCAATATTGTAAAACACTAAGGCGTCTTCCAAGCACATTTAAAGTGGATTCTCATGTGACTCTTAACCTTTCTTGTTGCTCCAATCTCAAGAAACTTCCACAATTTGTGGGAAACATGGAATGCTTACAAAAGCTTTTTTTGGATAGCACTGCTATTATGAAACTACCTTCATTAGTTGGAGGCTTGATTGGCCTGACTTCATTGACCCTTAGCGATTGCAAAAATCTTTGGCGCTTTCCTAACACTATTTGTAATTTGAAATCGCTTGAAGCTCTGGATCTTTCTTGGTGCTCAACATTTGAATACTTGCCAAAGAACCTAGGGAATGTCGAAGGTCTAAAGAAACTTGATTTGAGTGGAACACCTATAGAAGAATTGCCTTTATCAATTGAAGGTTTAGTAAACCTTACTTTATTGACTCTCGCAAAAACTTGTGTATCTTCCTAGCACCATTTCTAGTTTGAAATCACTTGAATCTCTTGAACTTTCTAGATGCTCAAAATTTGAATACTTGCTAGAGAACCTAGGGAGTGTCGTAGGTCTAAAGGAGCTTAAGTTGAGTGGAACATCTATCAAAGATTTGCCCTCATCAATTGAACATTTGACAAACCTTATTTTATTGACCCTAAGAGATTGCAAAAATCTTGTTTGTCTTCCTAATACCTTTTGGTGTTTAAAGTTAGGCAATTCTCTTCATCTCGCTGGATGCACAAAAATCGAAAAATTTCCAGAGAACCTAGGGAATTTCAAAGGCTTGGAGAAGCTTGATTTGAGTAGAACAGCTATAAAAGGGCTGCCTTCATCAATTGAACGTTTGACTAACCTTACTGTGTTGACTCTAAAAGATTGCAAAAATCTCGTGCGTCTTTCTAATGCCATTTGGAGTTTGAAGTTGGGTAACTCTTGATCTTTCTGGATGCTCAAAATTTGACAATTTGCCAGAGAACCTAGGGAATGTCGAAGGCCTGGAGAAGCTTGATTTGAGTGGAATAGCTATAAAAGACCTGCCTTCATCAATTGGACGTTTGACTAACCTTACTGTGTTGACTCTAAAAGATTGCAAAAATCTTGTGTGTCTTCCTAATGCCATTTGGAGTTTGAAGTTGGGTAATTCTCTTGATCTTTCTAAATGCTCAAAATTTGACAATTTACCAGAGAACCTAGGGAATGTCAAAGGTCTGGAGAAGATTGATTTAAGTGGAACAGCTATAAAAGAGCTGCCTTCATCTATTGAGCATTTGACTTACCTTACTGTGTTAACTCTAAAAGATTGCAAAAATCTCGTGCGTCTTCCTAACAATATTTTTTGTTTGAAGTTGCTTAAATTTCTTGATCTTTTTGGATGCTCAAAATTTGACAACTTGGGAGAGAACGTAGGCAATGCAAAAGGTTTGGAGTTGCTCAATTTGAGTGGAACAGCCGTAAAAGAGGTTCCTTCCTCTATTTTTCTCATTGAAAATCTCAAAGAACTAAATATCCATGGATGTTATAAAAGGGCATTATCTTTATTTTATTACATGCCATCAGATTATGTTCCCGTGGGCCAATTATTGCCTTAATTATCAAGTCTGCATTCTTTAAGATATTTGGATCTTAGTGACTCAGATCTTTCATCAATTCCCAATGAAATTGGCTGCTTGTCCTCTTTGGAACACTTAATTTTAAGTGGAAATAATTTTGTTTCCCTTCCTGAAAGCATCTCTCAACTCTCTATCCTTCAAAGACTCCATTTGGAGGGTTGCGAGAGGCTTCAATCATTGCAAAATGTTCCATCAACTACTCATGTTGTAATTGCAAACAATTGTATCTCATTGGAGAGATTGCCAGAACTAAAAAATTATTCTATTAAAATTACAATCGTACCTCATTTGGAGGTTTGCAAGAGGCTTCACTCCCATTTGTGTTTCCAGTGTGTCAACTGCTTCAAATTGGTTGACAATATTCAGATTGATGACATTCTTCAGGTCTCTCTCTCTCTCAGTTCCTAACATTTATGCTTTGTATATTTCAGGGACAAAGTGGTAGACTACAAGACATCTTAGACATTATTATTCCTGGAGGCGAAATTCTGATATGGTTTAGCCTTGAACGTAGGAGTGATAAAATAAAGGTCCCTTCTTTTGGATGTAATGATCCTATGGGAATTGCGTTATGCTTTGTTTTTGAACGCAACAAGTTGCGTCAATACTCTAGAGATTGTCACCTTTCATGAAGGTACTGATTTAGCCTCAGAAGGCAGTGAGTTACCCTTAGAGGGTAGCGATTTAGCCCCAGGAGATTGCAGAAATAAGCAAAGCCGCGATGAGGATGATGGAGTTGGATCTAGTGGAGAAGGTTACTTTGATGAGGAACCACATTCAAAGATTTGGAGGATTTAGGACTTACTCTGAAGAATCTAGTAAAAAGGGAATTTCTACGACTTCTTTGCCTATGAGTCATCATCTCTCTTTTTGCTATTATAATTTACAACCCTTGTTGTTCTCTTTTGATTTGGGGAGGTGATTCCAATGAAAGTGTGGGTTTTGATTGTCAGGCTTAAATTGGCATGATAACAAATTTAATTTGTCATAGGTATAAAACTATAGAGTTTTTCCTTTTGGATTTCCCTTGCTAGCATTTAAAGAAAAAAATCATAGTATTGTGCTAGCTATACCTTAGAACTACCTTTTGGCACTCAGATAGCCAATTTTTATTTTTTTAATCAGGTTGGAATAATACAAAATTTTCTTGTTGTCTTGTTGGGGAACTTTTATATGATGGAAGGAGGGAATCAAACATCCAAGAAGCCTGAAGCCTATTGCGGCGGTAAGAGGGATAGTTAGCAGAGCCACGTTGAAGAATTAGCCAAGTAAGGTACCTTCTCTCACATCCACTTGGGCTCTTGCTAAAGTGGTCAAGGTCTCAAAATGGTCAGCTATTTAAATTAACTGTCAAATGGCTCTTATTATCGATTGAATCATGTTTTTTTTTTTTTTTTGTCCTGCAAATGTAATTCTCCGTTGAATGTTTAGTGTATAAATACCATACACACTAACAACTCATGAGAAATTAAAATAACTATCAGCAGCACAGGTTTTAAATTGTTAGTTTCAGACTGTTATTCACATATATATACCCCTTTCATTGGAACACAATGTCAGTTCTTCCTTCGTTTCATTTTCCATTTTTTTTCTCCCTCTCTTCCTAAAAGACATTACGGTTGCATTTGGGATTTGAAAAAAAGTTCGCTTATTTTACTTTTTAGCTTATTTTTGCGCTTAAAGTGGGTCCCATTGCACTGTTGAGTGGGTCCCATTGCTCCAAAAGTCAGTTTTTAGTTTTTTTTTTTACATACTTTCAACAAAAAATTTTCAATTTCAGTAAAATATGTAGTTCCCAAACGGATCCACATGGGACAGTTTCTTTTTTCTCACTTTCAGCCCCAGTTTGCGTTAGATATTTTTAATTAGTTAGGTCAATTGTGTTGGCTGTTGTATTTTACGAGAGAAAGCATGATTAAATGTGCCATAAAACCAAATAAGTAATATTTCTTCTAATGAGAAAATTCCAAAAAAAAAAAAATGCCAAATGGTCCCGTCTAATTTTATGCAGCCCCTATAGATTTTCATAAGATACAACACAAAACTGTTTCCCATCTATAAAATCCAAGTTAAACTTAGGATCTCTAAACTAATCTATCAGGAGCCACCCAACATTAAAATTTAATTTCTTAGAAATTTAAAAACAATTGTTTAAATTCACAGGAGTCTTTAAGTTTCAAGAATAAAAGAATCCTACAAACTGAATAAGATGCATACTATGGAACACCAACATCAAATCAAAAACTCATCAGACATCTATTTGTTATACACTTAACTCTTAAGCTCCAATAACTAACCATCATACGATCTGTCTTAATATTGGCTTCAAAAATCATAACTAGTACAAGGGAGCTCTATAATTCTTGTGGATGCCTTATGTGGTTGTACTCTAAATTGTTGGATTTTCTTTTATTAATATAAGTTAATTCCATTTGAAAAGGAATATGAATGCTAGTAAATCCCATATTTACTATGGCACAGTGCAGCAGCAACAACAGCACAGTCTATGAGGATCTGGGTGTAATCCATCATGATATTGACAATTCAGCTGCAGTAGGTAGCAGAAATAAGCCAAGTCGTTATGAGGATGATGGGGCTGGAACTAGTGGAGAAGGCTACTTTAATTAGGGGACCAGATCCAAAGACTTGGAGGATGTATGGCTGATTCTTTAGGGAAGTTTTGGACTTCTTTGCCTGTAAGTCATCATCTTTCTTCTTCCTATTACAATCCAATGAAATGAAAGTGTGGGTTTTGATTGTCAGGTTTATTTTGGCATGGTAAAAAAATTTAATTTTTAATAGGTATAAAATAATAGGGTTTTTCTTTTTGGATTTTTCCTTTTTCTTTTTTTCCTCAGACATATTCTAGCATTTAAGAAAAAAAAATTCAAAGTATTGTGCTAGTTGAGTAGTTGTACCTTAACATTACCTTTTGGCACTCACATCCCAATCACCACAAACTCAAAAATTAAAATCATTCTGCATCACTTTTTTTATTTATTAGTTTTTTCATCTGGTTTGAATAGTTCAAATTTTTCTTGAAGCCTATAGTGGCAGTAAGAGGAATAATTACCAGAGCGACGTTGAAGAATTAGCGAAGGAGGGTCCCTCCTCTCACACCCACCTGGGCTCTCGTTAAAGCAGTCAAGAATTATCCTAGGAGGGTTCCTTTTTGCTGCATGTGTGTGGCTATGTTCAATTGGTTTTATAGAGTTTAAGCACTAGCATCAGTGTAGAGAAATTAAAGATTCTCTTCTCCCGTGCTATTGTGCCAATTTTTAATCTCCTATTTTCTTAGTGAAATTTTTTGTTAGATTCTGTCCATGGATTTAAGCCTAAGGCTGAACCATGTAAATCTTTGTGTTCATGTGTGATTGTCTTTTCTATTTCTTCTATTTTTATTTCACAAACCTACTATTGTTTTGTTACACACAATAAATAAGCATAAAAGCTTCCACTAACTCAACAGTTTTTGATAAGAGCAATGTCTGCTCATGAAATAGAGTTGCACTGTTGTAACGATTGAGTGCCCTGTTGGGCTTGTAAGTTTTGGTTGCAAATGTAGCTGTTTGTACTTTATGGTGAGTTTGGTTCGGCTTTTTGTAAAAGTGCATAATAAAAAAGTGGAGTTTTCAAAAAGTGCATAATGAAAAAGTGTATTTTCAAAAAGCTGAGTGTTTGGTAAAAACTGTTAAAAAGTGATTTTTGAAAAAGCTGAGTGTTTGGCTAGAACTTGTAAAAGTAGCATTTTGAGTTGTAAATTACCAAAAAGGACAATGTATATATAAGAGTATCTCTAGCAAGTTAGGCAAATTTTTGTACTGTTTGGATAATCAACAGTGACATTTATCTTTTCTCTATCCACTATTTTAATCTTTATTTTTTAATTAAATTTATTCTTTTTCTATTCATTCTCAACAATTATATTTTTCAACTTACATTCACAATATTTTTTGCAATACTTTCACAAGAATCATAACAAAATTTTATATGGAAAATTGTTTCTAGTTCTAATTTGAACTCATTACTGAAATTATATTTTTACTCACCAATATTAGCTAATTACTAAAATTTATTGTGAAAATATTGTGAAAATATTATGGTATTATTTTTAAATGGTAATTTCTTATTCTTTGCCTTTTCGTTCATCCAGACGTTTCTCTTTTTTTTTTCTTTTTGTTTTTTCTCTTGCATTTTGTCAACCACACACGTATACCCATATTAGTACATCCTCTCCTTTTTATTTTTTCTTTGCTTCCACTTGATTCCAGAAGCTCCTCACTCTTTCTTTCTCCAACTCTTTGAGGTCTTTCTACTCTCTTTTTTTTTTCTTCTATTGGCTTCTTTTTTTTTTCTATCGACTCCTCACTCTTTTTTTTTTCTTCTATCGGCTTCTTTTATTTTTTTTTCTTGATCATTTATTATTGTTGTTCTAATTTTTTTTTTTTTTTTTCTGTTCTTGATCTTCCGTTGTTGTTGTTTTGATTTTAGATTTGTTGTTTAAATTATATCAGTTTTATGAGAGCAAAATTTTTTTTTGCTTTTATTGTTGTGGTTATTGCGTGAGTGAGCTTCAGGCAAAGGGAGAGCAGAGAGATGAGATGAGAACAGATGCGTGAGAGTGAGCTTCGGCGTGAGAATTGAGGGCTTTTATCAAGGGTAATTTGGTAATTGAAGGAAGAGCCAACGGATAGTTACAAACGCGCATTGGACTTTTTGTTTATGGAACTCCTCAGCTCCATAATCCTTGCGCGTTCCCAGGGCGTTATTGGCCTTGGCCCAAAACGCAACTTTTTCCAAAAAGTTGCGTTTTGGGCTGAACCAAACGCAAATATTGCTTCAACTTTTTGCAAAACGCGCATATTGGGCTCAAAACGCCCAAACAAACGGGCACTAAGTAGCAGACAGGGGGGTCGTTGTAAGTGTTTTTGCTGGGCTGTTGGCTGTGTCCAGCTTTGTTTGAAGTTTTTTATACTAGTGTTTTGATCAATAAAAAATAATTACTCATTAAATAATTGTCGAGTTTTGTTGTATTAATATAATTCTATTCAGCTGTTGGTCAATTCATGCTTCTCTCAGCTAGAGACAAAATACAGGACAACCTTGATAGAGCAATGAGTAACTTGAAGTTGTGAAGGCAGCAAAATCAAGCCACCTTCTCCCTACACCTGCATACCACTTGATAGAGCAATGAGTAACTTGATCATACTAGGATCATCCAATATATTCGTAAAACCAGCCATCTAAACCACCTTCCTAACAAGTTCTATTGTGCATTTCACACAGCCTTATCAAATCTTCAACTGTGCTCTCAGCATATTTCCATTCCTCTTCCTCCTCTACTCTCCTTTCTTCTTTCTCTAATGCTTTTCTATCTAGAAACGGACTCAAATATTATCAGGTTCCAATTCTAAAAGCCTTTGTGCTTTATGTTCCCCAAGTTTTATGTCCCCATGACCGTTCAGGCCTGTTATGTGCGTGTAAAACCCATAATTTTTGCTTTGGGCTTTAATTTTTCTTGTCTCTTTTCCAGCCGGTTGGGCATTTATTGTGTGCCCAATGACTATTTATTTTGGCCCATTGGAGTACCTAGTTACCATTGGGTTGACCCATTGGGTTCAGCTTATTTACTAAACTAACCTTTCTCTCTTCAGCGCATATCTCTCTCATCTCCTAGACCTGCTCTCTCCTTCTCTGCTCCTCTGACCTTTTTTGAGAAGGGTTAAATCCACAACATTTTCACAACAAATCATGTGTGGTAAATTGTTATTGGTTCTAATTTGAATCCACAACTTAAAGTACTTTTTTCTCACTTATAACAACCAATAACAACCTGCCACTTAGGATTTGTTGTGAAAATATTATAAACATAACATTTCTCTTCTTTTTCTCCCACAAATTTCCGCTTTTGTTTTTGGGTTTATGGAAAGGCAAAAATAAGGTTGCTATTGATTCTTCGTGATTGAAAGTGCATCTATCTCAAATATTGTTGCTATAGTTTAATCCCTAGGGGTTATTTGGCCAAGAGGGCCATTAGCACCAACTTTTATTGAATTAAACCTTTAAGGACAACGTCATTGCATGATTCTACAACTTTGTAAGATCTTTCTAACTTTCTCTTTTAATTTCTATTATTGCTAATTTTTAAGGTTTACATTGTTAAATCAAACTTGTTTTTTCTTAGCTATTTTTCAACATTTCGCACCCTTCTCTGACAAGAGTAGAGTGGCACTGTTTGGTTTTATTCTTTCCTCCAGATTAGACCAAAGTTCTATAGCTTGGTGACACAGCCCATGAGTTCCAAAGCCTTCAACCATTGTTGTCCAGGTTATTAAAACACACTCTAGCAGAAGAAATGTTTCCGCGTCTTATGTACAAATTTAAGATAGAGGTTTCCAAGTGTCTAGTTTCTTCCATAGATCTGTAAAACAAGTTTCTTATAAAGTAACCATAGATTGACTTACTCAATTGCAGAGCTCCCAGATGAGTATATACATCAAGCATGCATCTTAAATTCTGGGCTCCAAGTTCAGTATTTGCAGCTTTCATTTGATGGAACAAATTTATGGCATCCTTAATATATCCATTTTGAATGAAACCTGACATCATAGCACCTAAAGTAACATTGTTTTTATTAGGAATTTATCTAAACAAAAAATCAACTTCGCAAAACCCAGTTATAATGACTAAACAATGTATCTATCCACACCGAAAGATCTAGTGTATAATTTGTGCAATATAATGGCCATACCTATGACATCTGAAACATTCAACATTGGACTTGTCTGCTGACTTTGATCTGTAAGTTGTTGAGTGGTGGCCTCCACGTCCTCTGCCTCTTCCTTGAAATTGACTCTCTTGATGATGATGATGATTTTGTTGTTGGTTCCCATGATCATTGTTCTTTCTGCCTCATCTACCTCGACCTCTGCCTCTTCCTCGTCCTCTATCAGCTCTACTAGGTGTAGAGTGATTTTCTGATACGACCTTCAATGCTTATTCTTCTTCTTCCTGCTGGTTAATGTTTTGCTCATGAACCAACAAAGAACTTTGTAATTCATCAATTGACAGTAAACCAACATCATTAGCTTCTTCTATAGCACAGACAACAAAATTAAATTTTGATGTCAAGGATCGAAGAATCTTCTCAACAATGAGAACATCCTCTGTCTTGTCGCCATGGATCCGAACAAAGTGCTTGAAGCTGCTGCCTCTTAGCCCTTGCTGTACCTTGGTACTTCTTCTTCATGGAATCCCAAATATGCTTGGTTGTGTCTTTGCAAAGAATGGTTTCCAAGATTGAGCGATCAATAGCTTGGAAGAGATAATTCTTTACTTTAAGATCCTTTAACTTCAGCCCTTCAAGCTCTGTCTTTTGGGCATCTGACAGCGCAACACCTGCTGCTGGTTCTGCTACTCCAGAAACAACAACCGTCCAATATTATTTGGACCTCAAGAAGTTCTCCATGAGCATGCTCCAATGGTTATAGTGACCATCAAAGCGTGGAATGGCTGGCTGCACAAAAGTTTCAGAAGCCATTGTGGAACTCTAACCAGGCTCTGATACCACTGATAAAAACAAAAATTACTAAAGGACGTTTTTTACACAATAACAGTAGGAAGCAGAGGATAAACTTTTTCTGCATTTTACTGATAAATCAACAGCCTATAAATAGGCTAATACATAACTGAAAGTAACATGAAAATAGGCACTATCCAACGTTCAACAACAAACTCCTATTGACTAGGTAAACCAACTCCTATTAACTAGGTAAACGTACTCCTATAGACTAGGTAAACATAAACAAACTTACTGACACTCCTAAAGACTAGGACAACCCAAACGTGGAAATTACTAATTTCCTCAACAATAAATACTTCCCATCAATCTCTTTCCTTATTGCAAAGTTACCATCCAATGCCTCTATGCTTGGAGAAGTATAATTTGGAAGCTAGAAAGGTTGCTCAATTGAGCTGCAATTGGAAGATAGGGATGGAAGACAGGTTAACATCTGGAGAGATAGGTGGCTGCCAACACTAAGCACATTCAGGGTGGTTTCACCTAGACATCCTCAATCTGCAGCAAACTATGTGTGTGACTTGCTGGATGATAATACAAAGACTTGTTGAAAGGATGTTCTGGACAGGTTGTTTATGCCAAAAGAATCTGCTGTCATTTAAAGCATTCCATGAAATTCTCAACATTCTGATGACAGTATCTTTTGGGTGGTGCAAAAACTGGAGATTTTTCAGTTTGGAGTGCATATGATTTGTTGGACCATGAGGCAATGTCAGGTTTTGGAGAGGCTTTAAACAATCACAGCTCAACAATTATGTGGCAGGCACTGTGGAAAGCTAAGTGGACATAGGTAAATTGCCGAATCACGTAAATGTTGTGTCGAGTGATTATTTCCCTTTGTGCAATATTTTCTCTATTTTTGTTTCTCACAGGTACTAGGTATTAGGTTAAATACTTAAATTGCTAACAGGATCAGGTTAGGAATGCACTAGAGGTTATCCTACCAACAAAGACTCAGGTCTATTTTCTAAACGCACCATCTCTTCAGTAACTTGTGAGCAGTGGAATGAAGTTCCTAAAACCAGTTTACATGCTTTATGGTCTTGCCGGCACGCCAAGATGGTATGTTAATTAGTTGAAGGCAGAAACATTATCCCACACCAGCCTTACCAAAACGAGACTGATCTATTCTCCTGGATGCTGCACCACAAGAATACTATCTCACTGAAACTATTTCTCATTCTGTCATGGCAATTGTGGCTGCAAATAAATGGAAAAAGATTTGAGGAACCAGGAATGCAGAAAATATTTAGTCTGAGTTACTGCATATCTCAACATGGAAGCCCCCTCAGTTGCCTTACCCCAAGGTAAATGTTGCTGTAAAAAATGCAAGGATGGCTTTTGTTATGGAATACGCGCAGTGATTAGAGATTTTAATGGGAATTTTTTTGCAGTTAAGGTTGAGGTGATTGTGAGCCAATGCTGTCTGGATGCTCATTTTACAGGATTCTGGCGTGCCCTATAATTGTGTAACCAGCAGGGACATCAGGAGGTTCAACTTGAGAGCTAATAATGCTGCTCTTGTTTTAGCAGTACTTGTGTGTAAATTTTGTCACTGAGATTTGGCTGGGTATATATCTGTCAAAAACTAGATTTGGGAGAAAATGATTTCATTGAATAATTATGATTACAAAGCTATTCCCTTTATATGCAGAGAAAACACTAACCAACTAACTTACCCGCCTAACAATCAGCAAAACAGAATTAACAGAAATCTAAAACTAATCACAGACACGTGAGGCACGTGTAATCACTAAAGGCATATATACAGTTATCTAAGCTACAAGTCGTTTATCACTAACCAATCTGCAGCTGCTTGTCGTTTATCTATTCTTCTTCTTCTTTGTTTGTCAGCTGCAATCTTGTGTTCTTCTTTAGTGCTACTGCTGTTTGTGCTTCTTGTTCTTCAATACGATTCCTACTTTGATAGTATGCCCCAACTACTTCTCAACCATTGTATAGAGATTTGATTATTTTGCAAAATGCAAAATATGTCCTGCCGCTTTTAATAAGAAAAAAAAAAAATACATATATACACATTGATATTCATCTTTCCTATGTTAAGATTTGTTATGGTAATATAATTATTGTTTTTCTTTTTCTCCAACAGTCCCAACATATATAGTGCTGTCCTTTTTCTTTTTTTTTTTCTTTTTTTTTTTTCCCTTCCTGGCATTTGGCTCTTTGATTCATATTGAGAAATTTCAAACAGAAACCTTGCTCTGCTCAGATGTTGATTTTGGACCATGATTTGCACACCTACATGCTATTGAAGTCAGAAAAAGAAAAGTAATGGAAAAGTGAATTGAAGTTTGCAAAACTTTATTCTGCTTGGTAAAAATAAAAAGAAAAGTGAACAAGTATAGAAAAAAATGGATAATTTTTCAATATTCTATAACAATTAGTCGTAATAGAGTTTGTAGAAACACAAGCAGAAACAATCACAGTAGCAAGCAGAAATCAAAATAGTACAGCTCCAGAAAACACACAACAGCAAATGGCTTATGTCTAGTCTCCGCCCTTAATTTAAGCTCTCTCTCTCTCTCTCTCTCTCTCTCTCTCTGTGGACTGCATAATACCCTCAGTTCTTATCCCTTGGCAATGGAGAATATAGCGTTCCTATGGTGCCATATATGGTACAATACAGCACCTGAGGCCAACTTACATACTACAGCCCGGATTTTCCCTTCCACTGATTTTCTCCCCACACAAATTCTTGGGAATTAATTAAGCAGCACTTCATTAAATATTTCCAAAACCAGACAGATTTTCAATTTCTCCAGATATTATGAAAAAGCTCACTGCAAACTAGTTGATAAATGATAATGCTTATAGTTGCTTCTAGATTGCCACTTTTTCCATAGTCCACACGACCAATAAACTCGAGATTACAACAGCCAAGCAATGGAACAATGCCATTCTTTCTTGCTCACCAAAAACTTGAACCGCTAAATCCCACACAACATTACACCACATCAGTAACAGACTCTTCTTCAGCCTATTTATGGTCATTTTGACAAAGTTTAGCTTGCTTCGTTACAAAATGATCAAACACCTTTCCACCTGAAATATCCTTGCTTACTTTAAATGATAAAACTTCTAAAGAAATATTAACAATAAAAAACGACGCCGTCTATAATTGGCAATTGCCACCGTTTTTCACTTCACCGAGTCAAAGCAGAGCTTGTTGAAGTAAATATGGAGAACACAGAAATTCTTAAGGACTGGGTTCAAGTGAGTCTAACTGGGAGAAAACCGGAACCAACACAGCTCCTCATCTCAAGGTTCTCTTCTTTCTTCTGTCTCTTGCAATTTCAAAATTCCTTCTTTTTTTTTTTTTTCCTATATCTTTTGCCCTGAAAAAGACGGTGTTTGACATTTTGGAACCTCCACTTTTGAGATTGTACCTGACAAGTTGGCCAGGTCTCTGCAAATAGCAAATTTTTTTTTTTTTGTTGATAAATTACGTTTTTAAACCCATATTTTATATTGGTTTTAAATTACAATCCTCCTGCCAATACCGAATATTTACCAAATATTTCACATTTGAGATGGATTGATGTTGCTCAATTGAACAACCACAAGACAAAAACACAAAGCAGGTTGTAAGAAAATGACACTTTTAAAGTTGACATTTTAATTTTTAGAATCAGTTTTACCATCTCTTTTCAAACTTTTGATATGCTCAATTAATCTCCCAAATTTGAGAGAATTACCACAATATTCACCCTTTCGTCCAAATTGAGATTATGTTGGACAAAAAAGCATAGTTACAATCACATACAAAACATGTGATTCGTGGACCCACAACACCAATTAAATTGCCCTCATTATTGCCGTTTGTTATCTAACATATACAAAATCGATATCATACCCAAATTGAAATTGAAATTGAAACAATCTAATATAATAATATTGTAGAGACTAAATTGTAAAACACACCCCTCAAGTTTAAGGCTATATTTATTTTGTTTCTTAAAACTTCAACCTTTTGATCCTCTCCCCTATCATTAGGGGATCGTTTTGATTGGCAACCTCTCCATTAAAAATATAAAACAAAATCTTAGTTAGGTATTAAGTATTCCTCAACTTGTCACATGGGATAATTCATCCAATTAAATCATGCCATATGATATGAATTAAATGGAAAAAAAAATTAAATTTATTTTTATAAAAAATCTCTAAAATATAATAAAATAATTTAATTTAATTTAACCTTTTTTTTTCTTCCACAAAATTTATGCTTTTTTAAATCAAAAAGCACTAATTGTCGAGTGGTATGGTTTTGCTAATGTTTGTTTTTGTGTGTGTGTCTATATATATATATATATATATATTTTATTATTTATTTATTGCTAAATAAAAAAGATGGGTTTTCGATGTGGACTCATTAACCGCACATTACGTGACAACAATAGCTAATACCATGTGTACTATTAGGGCCTTAATGAGTCTATCATCATGGGCATAACACATTTGTTGAAGCATCACTACTTGAACCGCTCCACTCCTACCAAGCATCATACGAAATGATTTGAGAACTTTTACCACAAAGCCACAACCTGCAATGGTTTGCTAATGTTTGCTTTCTTCTTTGTTCTTTGTGTTCGTACTATTGTTTCATTTTTATTATTGAATTTGGTTGACTTGAAATTTCATAGAAAAGATATTCTCAATTTCTCATGAGTCCAAATGTTGAACTAATTTAACTCTTCTACCAACATCTACTTCCACCCAACAATAAAAAGTTACCCACTTCAAATTGGATTAGGGCTACCTCCAAATGACACAATAAGTTTTTTCCCCCTTTTTTTGAGGGGGACTATTATTGGGTTTGAGTTAAATGAAATTAGAGAGGAAATTATGCTATTTATATTGAAAGAATATGATCGTTGGAAAATATGATTGTTAGAAATATATGGCTGTTTTTCTTCTTCTTCTTCTCAAAAAGAAATAAAAAATATGGATGTTTAAAAAATATGACCATTGGAAAGGGAAAAAAAAAATCAATAAAGACAAAATAATAAAGACTTAAAAATAATAGAGAGAAAAAAAATAAAGAATATGTTGGGTTTGAAAAGTAGGCAACTCAAATTGAAAAATATAACACCTTGGATCCTTCAAGCCCCAAAAGACCAACGTTTTCGGCTTGAGTGACACAAGGTGATAGAAATAGAATTAGAGGAATGTTCTACTCATTGGTAGGACATGTCAAGAGCCTTGTGCGGAAACACATTTGTAGGACACAATGTGTTAGAAATGGGAAGCTTTTTTTTTTTTTGAGAAACAAAATGGGAAGCTTCTTTCCCATTAACCTAGCCTTTTGGGGTTAAAGGGTTCAGTATGCTACAAAAGGTGGGCTTTTAGCTAAACTTTGGGTGAGAGTTGGCCTAACTCATTTGGTATGGACGCAAAGATACAAGTCTCCAGTTACAAAACTTACATTAACATAAAAAGAAATCAGCCCAAACAATTGCCTTATAGTTCAAGACTACTATTAGTTGGACTTCAGGCCTAACAATTGATGTTTAGGATTTATTTGGTTTAGAGATTCAATTCCTTTTCTTTGATTTATAGTTTATTTGATTTTATAAGATTTCATGTGATTTTTTTTTTTTTTTTGAGGGAAAGATTTATAGTTTATATGATTTAATAAGATTTCATTTGAAAATTTCTTGATTTAATAAGATTTCATTTGAAATTTTCTCAATGATATTATGTAATTTCATTTAAGTCTATGCATTAATTATAGAAGGAAATATAATGAAGATCTGGCGTTATTATTATTATTATTATTATTATTATTATTATGGCGAAAAGGCACTTTTGGTCCCTACATTTTGGGCCAATTCTTGATTTGGTCCCTAAATTGATTTCACTCCTAGGTCAGTCCCTAATTTCAGAAAATCATTTTTATTTTGGTCCCTACCATCAACCCAGTAACAGAAAAATCTGAAGTGGCAAACGGAATGCACTATGTGCATAGTAAATGCTGACGTGACTAATAAAATAATAATAAAATATTTTATTTGAAATTTTTTAAATGCCATGTCAGCATTTTAATTTTTTTTAAAGCCACGGCAGAAAATTTAAAAAAAAAAAAAGAAATTTAAACAAAAACCTTAAATCTAATTAATTTAAAATTTTAATTAAAATTTTCTTTTCTTAATATTCTTCATGTTCTTCAACTTGTTCTTCATGTTCTTCACATGCCAAACCCAACAACCAAGAACTGAAACCATCACAAGAACACAAACCCAGCAACCAAGAACTCAAACCCATATCAGAAGAACACAAACGAAAACAAGAAGAAAAAATTAAATTAAATACTAACAAGAAATTTTCTTCATGTTCTTCCCAAATCCAAGAAGCAACCAAACCAATCTCTAGCAAACCCCAAATCCAAATCCAGCAACCAAACCCAATCTCCATCAAATCCAGAAAAACAAAAAATAAATCCAAGAAACGAACCCATAAACACAGTAACTAACCCAATCTCTAGTAAACCCATAAACCCAAAAAATTTCTTGGGAAACAAACACACAAAAAAAGATAAAAAAAATGTCGCTCATTCCAAATTTCTTCAACCGCCGATCCAATGTCTTCGACCCATTCTCGCTTGACGTGTGGGACCCATTCGAGGGCTTCCCACCACTCTCCTCTCACTCCAACTTCCCCTCCGAAACATCGTCGTTCGCCGCTGATAAAGTGGACTAGAAGGAGACCCCGAATGCGCGCACGTGTTCAAAGCCGACATGCCTGGTTTGAAGAAAGAGGAAGTGAAAGTGGAGATCGAGGACGGTCGGGTTCTCCAGATAAGTGGGGAGAGGAGTCAAGAACAAGAAGAGAAGAGTGACACATGGCACTGCGTGGAGCAGAGTAGCGGAAGGTTCTCGAAAAGGTTTAAGCTGCCAGAGAACACGAAGGTCGAGGAAGTCAAGGCTACTATGGAGAATGGTGTGCTCACTGTCACTATGCCCAAAGAGGAAATCAAGAGGCCTGACGTTAGGCCCATTCAGATTTCTAGTTGGGAAAGTTTGAGATTTTTTTGTTGTGTTTGGTTGTTTTTATGGTAAATAATGGCTTCGCTTGTTTTTATTAGTTTCGTGTTATGTGTGTGTTGTTTTTGATGAAAATTGGCGTTTGTGTTCTTATGATGGGTTTCAGTTGTTGGTTGCTGGGTTTGGTATTTGAAGAACACGAAGAACAAGTTGAAGAACATGAAGAATATTAAGAAAACAAAATTTTAATTAAATTTTAAATTAATTAGATTTAAGTTTTTTTTTAATTTCTTTTTTTTTTCATGACGTGGCTTTTAAAAAAATTAAAATGCTAACATGGCATTTAAAAAATGCCAAATAAAATATTTTATTATTATTTTTTAGTCACGTCAGCATTTACTATGCACATAGTGCATTCCGTCTGCTACTTCAGATTTTTTAGTTACTAGGATGACGACAGGGACCAAAATAAAAACGATTTTCTGAAATTATGGATTGACTTGAGAGTGAAATTAATTTAGAGACCAAATCGAAAAACGGGCTACACAACTATTTGATAAGAGCATTATCTGATCGAAAACCCATTTGCCTTATCTAACCTCAAGGATGCAATTAACTTTGGAATTTTTTTAGGACCATGATGCACCACCAAGGCTACACACTTTGGAAGAAAAATATTCAAGCCGTTTTACTTTACGTTCACACAACTCACCGGAGTAGTTTTTTATTTTTTATTTTGGATGAATGAGATTTAATTGTCTATACAACTGAAAGCACCAGTGGAATCAATCATAGTAGCAAAGGAGCAGATATCAAATAGTATAGCTCCAGAAATCAATCAATCACAAACTGTGGGGAACCTAGACCGATCTCTGCTGTCTTCTTCTGAAAATCTGTCCCTGTCGTTCACTCTCTTTCTCTCTAACTAGGGGTGGCAATTTTTACCCATATCCATGAACCCACCCATTACCCACCTTATTTGGATAAGTCTTAACTCAACCCATTTGAATATTTGGGTTAAATGGGTAAAGACCCATTTGGTTATTTAATTAGATGGGTCTAAATGGATAAATCCACTAATACCCACTAAACCCATCTAAAATTTAAATTAACAACATAAAATCTAAATTTCTAGAAAATGACTAAAATACTCTCGAAACCTAATAAATGACAAAAATACTCTTGAAACCTAATAAATGACCAAAATACTCCCAAAATCTAAAAAATGACCAAAATACCCCCAAAACCAAAAAAAAAAAATGACCAAAATACTCCCGAAATCCAAAAAAAATAACCAAAATCTAAATTTCTAGAAAATGACTAAAATACTCTCGAAACCTAATAAATGACAAAAATACTCTTGAAACCTAATAAATGACCAAAATACTCCAAAAATCCAAAAAATGACCAAAATACCCCCAAAACAAAACAAAAAATGACCAAAATACCCCCGAAATCCAAAAAGAAAAAACCAAAATGCCCCGAAAACCCAGCAAATGACCAAAATACCCCCAAAACCTAAAAAATGAACAAAATACTCCCAAAATCTGAAAATTACCAACATACCCCCAAAACCCAAAAAATGACCAAAATACTCCCAAAACCTAAAAATTAACAAAAAATGACCAAAATACCCTCGAAACCTAAAAATGACCAAAATACCCCAAAAACTAAAAAATTACCAAAATACCCCCAAAACCTAAAAATTACCAAAAAATGACCAACATACCCCCGAAACCTAAAGATGACCAAAATACCCTAAAAACCCAGAAAATAACCAAAATACCCCTAAAACCCAAAAAAATGACTAAAATACCCCCAAAACCTAAAAAATGACCAAAATACTCCCAAAATCTAAAAATTAACAAAAAATAACCAAAATACCCTTGAAACCTAAAAATGACCAAAATACCATCAAAACCCAAAAAATAACCAAAATACCCCTGAAACCCAGAAAATGACTAAAATACCCCCAAAACCTAAAAAATGAACAAAATACCCCAAAAACCTAAAAATTACCAAAAAATAACCAAAATACCCCCGAAACCCAAAAAATGAACAAAATAACCCCAAAACCTAAAAAATGAACAAAATATCCCCAAAACCTAATAATTACCAAAATACCCCCAAAACCCAAAAAATGACCAAAATCCAAAACCTAAACATTACCAAAAAAATGACCAAAATACCCTCGAAACCTAAAAATGACCACAATACCCTCAAAACCCAGGAAATGACCAAAATACCCCTGAAACCCAAAAAATGACCAAAATACCTCTAAAATCTATAAAATGACTAAAATACCCCTGAAACCTAAAAATGACCAAAATACCTTTGAAACTTATAAAACGACTAAAATACCCCCGAAACCTGAAAAAAAAATTACCAAATTACCCTCTAACCTAAAAAATGACTAAAATACCTCCGAAACCCATAAAATTACCAAAATACCCCCTAAACTTAAAAAATGACTGAAATACCCTAAAACCTAAAAAAATGACTAAAATACCCCCTGGAACCTAAAAAATGACTAAAATACCCCCAAAACCTAAAAAAATGACTAAAATACACTCGAAACGTAAGAATTACCAAAATACACCCTAAACTTAAAAAATTACCAAAATACCCCCTAAACCTAAAAAATGACTAAAATACTCCTGAAACCTAAAAAATTACCAAAATACCCTGAAACCTAAAAAATGATCGAAATACCCCAAGACCTAAAAAATGACTAAAATAACCCCAAAACCTAAAACAATGAGCAAAATGCCCCAAAAACCTTTAAAAAATGATCGAAATACCCCAAAAACCTAACAATTACGAAAATACACCATAAACCTAAAAAATTACCAAAATACTCCCTAAACCTAAAAAATGACCGAAATACCTCCAAAACCTAAAAAAATAACTGAAATACCCCAGAAACCTAAAAAAATTACCAAAATACCTTGAAACCTAAAAAATTATCGAAATACCCTCAAAACCTAAAAAATGACCAAAATAACCCCAAAACCTAAAAAAAAAAAATGATCGATACAACCCCTGAAACCCAAATTATGACCAAAATACCGCTAAACATGTAAGATGACCAAAATACACCAGAAACATCTAAAATTGCCGAAATAGAGGTTTAGGGTATTTTGGATGTTTTGAGGATATTTTTGACAAATTAAAGGTTCTAAGAGTCTTTCAGTCATTTTATAGGTTTCAAGGGAATTTCAGTAACTTTTTAGGTTTCGGGGTTATTTTGATCATCTTTTAGATTCTAAGGGTATTTTAGTCATTTTTTAGGTTACGAGGACATTTATGTCATCTTTTAGTTTTAGGGTTATTTCAATAATTTTTAGATTTTTTGGTTATTTCGGTAAATTCCTAGGGTTCAGAAGTATTTTGGTAATTTTTAGGTTTTAGGGTATTTTGGTAATTTTTTAGGTTTCGGGGGTATTTTGGTTATTTTTAGGTTTTGAGGGTATTTTGGTCATTTCTTGGGTTTCGGGGGTATTTTGGTATTTTTTGAGTTTCGGGGGTATTTTGGTCATTTTTTGGGTTTTGGGGGGGGGGGTATTTTGGTCATTTTTAGGTTTCGGGGGTATTTTGGTCATTTTTTGAGTTTCGGGGGTATTTTCGTCATCTTTGGGTTTCGGAGGTATTTTAGTCATTTTTTGAGTTTCGGGGGTATTTTAGTCATTCTTGGGTTTCGAGGGTATTTTGGTCATTTTTTGGGTTTTGGAAGTATTTTGGTCATTTTTAGGTTTCGGGGGTATTTTGATCATTTTTTAGGTTTCGGAAGTATTTTGGTCATTTTTTGGGTTCCGGAGTTATTTTGGTCATATTTTGGGTTTTGAAAGTATTTTGGTTATTTTTAGGTTTCGGGGGTATTTTGGTCATTTTTTGAGGTTCGGGAGTATTTTGGTCATTTTTAAGGTTTTGGAGGTACTTTGGTCATTTTTGGGTTTTGGAAGTATTTTGGTCATTTTTTGGGTTTTGGAAGTATTTTGGTCAGTTTTAGGTTTCAGGGGTATTTTGGTCAATTTTTTTGGTTTCGGGAGTATTTTGGTCATTTTTTGAGTTTCGGAGGTATTTTGTTCATTCTTGGATTTCGCGATTATTTTGGTCATTTTTTGGGTTTCGAGAGTATTTTGGTCATTTTTGGGTTTTAGAGGTATTTTGGTCATTTTTTGAGTTTCGGGGGTATTTTGGTCATTCTTGGGTTTCGGGAGTATTTTGGTCATTTTTTGGGTTTCGGGGGGTATTTTGGTCATTTTTTGGGTTTTTGAAGTATTTTGGTCATTTTTAGGTTTTTGGGGTATTTTAGTCATTTTTTAGGTTTCGGAAGTATTTTGGTCATTTTTTTGGGTTCCAGGGTTATTTTGGACATTTTTTTGGGTTTTGGAAGTATTTTGGTTATTTTTAGGTTTCGGGGGTATTTTGGTCATTTTTTGGGGTTCAGGAGTATTTTGGTCATTTTTAGGGTTTTAGGGGTACTTTGGTCATTTTTGGGTTTTAGAAATATTTTGGTCATTTTTTGGGTTTTGGAAGTATTTTGGTCATTTTAGGTTTCAGGAGTATTTTGGTCATTTTTTTGGGTTTTAGGGGTATTTTGGTCATTTGTAGGTTTTGGAGGTATTTTGGTCATTTTTTAGGTTTTTGGAGTATTTTGGTAATTTTTAGGTTCCGGGGGTATTTTGGTCATTTTCTTTGGGTTTCAGGGGTATTTTTGTAATTTTTAGGTTTTTGAGGTATTTTGGTCATTTTTTAAGTTTTTGGGGTACTTAAGGGTATTTTGGTAATTTTGGAGGTCAAGAGGGTATTCAAGTAGTTTTAGAGATATTTGAGTCATATTGGGTTAAATGGGTGGATTACTAATTAAATGGGTTGGGTTGGTAATGGATAATTAATTTATATATAAACGGGTCATAAATGGATAAATGGGTAATTACACACCCATCCCATTTATGACCCAACCCATTTATGACCCAACCCGCCCATTTGCCACCCCTATCTGTAACTAACGACAAAAAGATGGGCCTAAACTTGCCAGAAATAAACAACTTTTCCAGAAATAAAGTTGACAAATTTTCCCCACACCATTTACCATTATGACACGCACGTAATCAATGCCCCCACCATTTTTGTAACAATCGAGTTGTCAACATCTTTTGCTAGTCACCATGAATTTACGCTCTGTCCTCATTTTGAACACGCGGGATGTGTTTGCTATGGTGTACAGTAGAGTTGACTCATACGATGACTCTCACATGGGGTCGACCACTTAACTCACTCTTTGAATCTTGCGAATGAAGTTTCTTTGTAAATTTCCTACATCACCGCTTAAACACTGAATTTCTCATAAATAAGGCCACCTCTTGGTAGTCTGCTCTTCAAAAGTTGTCTCTTTCATCAGTTCCAAATTTCACATCGATTCCATCTCTCTTTGATTCGACATAATTTCAAAACCACGCAATTCAGGTTGGGGATTGTTTAGGACATTTTTTGTGTACAACCACGAGTTATCGATAGTAGGATTACTTTATTAGACCCGGATCTGTTTTAGGAAGTGAGTCTGGAACTCGGTATTGAGTCAAAGAAACTATTGACTATTAGTACTCCCTAAAACTTACAAAATAAATAAAACCCAAAGTTTAAGAATCAAAATAACGATAAAAATAAATATATGTTTAACATAACATCACTGATTAAGTTTTGAGTTAAAGATATTAAAAATGTATACTGATTGATAATATTAGAAAATAATTAATAAATTATTATGTGTCCAGCAATGAGACATTTCAAAATGGTTAATGTCTAGCTATGGTATAATTCATGTTCAAATAGTAGTTTTTGTTCAAATAATATATGTCCAGCAAAATAAGGTGGTATAACCAAAAATCACATCTGTGGTTCGTCCAGAGGGGTCGTCCAGAGAGTTGCGGTTAGCCAAACATCAGGCCATTAGGCCATCTTCAATTCGTCCAGGTACCACGTCCTTGGAATGTTGGACAATTGATCAAATCCAGGGAATCAAGTCGAGAGAGTCGTCCATGCACAAGGTACATGGACGACCACACGACACGACAAAGAGTCGTCCATGCGCAGAGCGCATGGACGACTACATGAATATTCGGCGAACTTCGTAGCGGTTCATCAACCCGCGTTCATCGCCACGAATCCCTCTACTACATGTAACTTCCAATGACGGTTATGGCTTTTTGCAGCTGTTGAGGAGGTTATGTCCGAATTCCGAGATTCTGGGGGAAGTTATTAAACTAATAACCGCCCTAGGGTACCCTATATAAGGCCTGGTCTTCACCACGCAAAGGTATGAAAAATTTCCTGGGATTTTACGTTGAGAAAAGTTAGAACTCCATTAAAAGAAAAACTAACTTCATCATCGGAGGGTGTTTGGCCGGCTCACACCGGTCACCCTTTTGACTGCTCTCTCTCTTTGTAGGCCTCCGTTAGTGCTGTGGTCCACCGAAGCCGAAGTGTTCAACTAACTGATCCCATACATCATCAGTTGGCGCCGTCTGTGGGGAATCTTAACTTTTGTGAAACGATTTGTGTTTCGTTTTTTCTGGGACAAAGGTCGAATGGTTCGGACTAGGTTGAGGGCCACTAGCCCAGGCCATCAAGGGAGTAGGGATGCTTCTAGCCATCCCCATCGAAATCACCAATCAGCGCCTGCCACGCAGTCGCCTTCCATCCAACACATACAGTCCATGGCGGTCGCGATGGCGGAATTAACTCGCCAAAACCAAGAGTTAACTAAGGAGATAGAAAGGCAGCGACGAGAAGGGCAAGCTGAGAGACAATCCCAGAGTCGAGGAGATGGAGGAAATGCTGAGACCGAGATCCAATCAAGAGGCACCACTTCGCGAAGGGTGCCACATTTGGGGAAGGAAATGGATTAGATGAGGAAGGTTATGGATGAGATGAAGGAGAACATGAGAAGGGCAAATCTCGTGGAGGATTTGGTCCACCGAACAGATTCCCCTTTTTTTGCTTCCATCAATGGGCATCCCTTGCCGCCTAAGTTTAAAATGCCTTCCCTGGACTCATACGATGGAGCGCGTGATCCCTTCGATCATATCGCTACCTTCAAGACAACAATGCATCTCCAAGGAGTTCCGGACGAGATCATGTGCAGAGCCTTCCCTACCACCCTTAAGGGACCAGCACGTGTATGGTTCAGCAAAATACCCCCAAATTCTGTAAGTTCTTTTGAGGAGTTGAGCAAGTTATTCGTCAATAATTTCATAGGGGGACAGAGACACAAATGTTCCTCGTCCAATTTGTTGACCATAGAGCAAGGAGAAAATGAGAGCCTGCGTTCCTTCATCACGCGCTTCAATAGGGAAGCCTTGACAGTAGACGAGGTGGACGATAAGCTCCTATTGGCAGCCTTCCATAACGGGGTTAACTCTGATTTATTTATTCACAAGTTGTATGAAAAAGAGCCCCAATCCATGGCTGAGCTCGTCCATTCAGCCCAAAACTTTATGAATGCAGAAGAAGCTATCATAGCTAAGAAGAGGAAGAGATTTGAGAGAACGGAAGCCAACCCCCCGCGTCATCCTGACCAAGGGCCTCGTCCAAAGAAGGGACGAACGGAAGACAAGAAGGACCGAGACAGGGATAATAGAAAGGCAGACCCATCAGCACGGAATCAGAATTACACCCCCTTGAATGCCCCACTCGATCAAGTGCTCATGCAGATTAAAGATGACCCTTCCTTGAAGTGGCCAGAAAAGATGAAGGGAGATCCTAACAAGCGCAATAAGAATAAATATTGTCGCTTCCATAAGGACCATGGTCATGACACGGATAAGTGTTATGACTTGAAACAGCAGATTGAGAATCTCATCAGACAAGGAAAATTGAGGCATTTCGTTGGAAGAGATCATAAAGATGAAAAATTGAAAGCGAAGATGGAAGAACCATCACGGCCCCCACTCGGAGAAATAAGAGAGATCATTGGTGGGACGTTGACGGGGCAATCCTCCAAGGCAAAGAAGACGTACCTCAAAGCGGTGTAGAACGTCCAACTATCTGGACGACCCCCAAGGACGAAGGAAGCAGACGAACCAACCATCACTTTTACGGACGAAGAAGCTGAGAGGATCCATCATCCGCACGACGATGCAATCGTCATTACCCTGCTTATAGCAGATTATAAAACCAAGAGGGTGTTGGTGGATAATGGGAGCTCCGCAGATATATTGTACTATCCCGCCTTCCAGCAAATGAGGATTGGACGAGATCAGCTTCGTCCTGCATGCTCGCCGCTGATAGGGTTTGGAGGAATGAAAGTGCAGCCCGTAGGCACCATTACCTTACCTGTAGTAGTCGGATCATACCCACAGCAAATAACCAAAGAAGTAAATTTCCTTGTGGTGGATTGTTCCTCCTCTTATAATGCCATCATTGGAAGACCAACTTTGAATAGCTGGAAGGCAGTAACGTCTACCTATCATCTGTCAGTTAAATTCCCTATGGAGTGCGGAGTGGGGCAAGCACAAGGAGATCAGTTGGCAGCTAGAGAATGTTACATAGCCATATTGGCTGTGGACGAGAAAATGCAAGCTATGATTATAGAAGGTAAAAAAATTGTTGCAGAACCGACTGAGGTACTGGAAGATGTTTTATTGCAAGAAAATGACAGTGAGAAGTTTACTAGAATTGGGACAAGTATGAAGAAGAGGGCGAAAGAAGACCTCTCCCAGTTCCTAAAGAAGAATGCTGATGTTTTTGCATGGAGTCATGACGATATGCCTGGTATTGATCCTAGTGTAATCACTCATCGGCTGAACGTATCCCCCTCATCGAAGCCTATTCGTCAAAAGAAGAGGGTGTTTGCCCCTGAATGAGAGAAGGCTATCAAGGAAGAGGTTCAGAAGCTAAATGCAGCACAGTTTATCCGGGAAGTTTACTACCCAGATTGGTTGGCAAATGTAGTAATGGTAAAGAAGGCAAATGGCAAGTGGAGGATGTGCGTTGACTTTACTGACTTAAACAAGGCTTGCCCTAAGGATAGTTATCCTTTACCCCGTATCGATCAATTAGTTGATTCTACAGCTGGCCATCAACTGTTGAGCTTCATGGACGCCTTCTCAGGATATAATCAGATAAAGATGGACGAGGCAGATTAGGAAAAAACATCTTTCATTACCAGTCAGGGTTTGTTTTGTTACAAGGTGATGCCCTTCGGTCTGAAGAACGCAGGGGCAACTTATCAAAGGTTGGTGAATCACATGTTTCGTCCACAAATAGGACGGAATGTGGAAGTGTACGTGGATGATATGCTTGTGAAGAGTTTGGACGAAGGTAGCCACTTGGACGACCTATAAGAAACCTTTGAAACACTCAGGCGATACAAGATGAAGTTGAACCCAAGTAAGTGTGCATTCGGAGTATCGTCGGGAAAGTTTCTAGGATTTATGGTTTCAGAGAGAGGAATTGAGGCAAATCCAGACAAGATCCAGGCCATATTGGATATGGAGCCACCGAAGAACATCAAGGAAGTCCAATCCTTAACTGGATGAGTTGCAGCTCTGAACAGGTTTGTCTCAAAAGCCACCGACAAGTGTTTACCCTTTTTCAGAATCCTTAGGAAGACGTTTGAATGGACGGACGATTGCCAAAGGGCCTTCCAGGACCTAAAGCAATATCTAACCACAGCCCCATTGCTAA
The DNA here is from genome assembly GCF_002906115.3 of Quercus suber. Taxonomy (NCBI): domain Eukaryota; kingdom Viridiplantae; phylum Streptophyta; class Magnoliopsida; order Fagales; family Fagaceae; genus Quercus; species Quercus suber. The sequence goes on from NW_027069563.1 coordinate 111,719, forward strand.
GCCCATCTATGCTAGGAGAAGAACTGTATTTGTATTTAGCAATGTCCCCACATGCTGTAAGTTTAGCGTTGATCAGAGAGGAAGGGAAGGTACAGAAGCCTGTGTATTATACTAGTCGGGCACTGAGAGGAGCAGAAGGAAGGTACCCCTTGATAGAAAAATTAGCCTTCGCGCTAATAACAGCCTCAAGGAAGTTGAGGCACTACTTCCAAGGTCATGTCATCAATGTCATGACTGATCATCCACTCAAGAAGGCAATGAACAAGCTTGAAGCTGCAGGACGGTTAATCCAGTGGGCAGTTGAGCTCAATGAGTTTGATGTTCGGTACCGACCGAGGAATGCAATAAAAGCTCAAGCCCTGGCAGATTTCATTGCAGAATTCACTCCAAGTTATGAGGACTTGGATGGGAAAGAAGATAGTGGAAGATGGGTCGTCCACGTAGATGGGTCATCTACACAGCATACAGGAGGCATAGGAGTGGTTCTGCAGTCGCCAGAAGGAGACAAGCTGAAGTGCAAAGTTCGCTTGCAATACCAAACTACTAACAATGAAGTAGAATATGAAGCCCTTCTTAAAGGGTTAGAGTTAGCCAAATTTGTAGAAGCGGACTCAATACTCATCATGGGAGACTCACAGCTGGTCATAGGCCAAGTGAATGGGACGTGTGAAGCCAAGGAAAATAGAATGAAAAAATATTTGAAGAAAGTATTACGCCTTGCAAGGAAATTCAGGGAAGCTAACTTTGTACAAATCCCAAGGGAAGAGAACATGGAAGCAGACACTCTAGCGAAGGAAGCCTCTGCCAATGAAGCGATGGACAAATTTGATGAAGTACGATACATGCCCAGCATAGATCTCCCAGAAATGCTACAAATAGAAGGTGAGGAGAATTGGATGACCCTAATAGTATCATACCTGAGGGACGGAAGGCTTCCAGAAGGGAAGGACGAGGCTCGGAAGCTCAGAGTTAGATCGGCCAGGTACATCCTCATGGACGAGGTTCTCTACAAAAGAGGTTTTTCACAACCATACCTAAGGTGTTTGGCCCCAGACGAGACTAATTATCTACTAAGAGAAGTTCATGAAGGAGCATGTGGTAACCACTCGGGGGCCAGATCACTCGTCCACAAGGTCATCCGTGCAGGGTATTATTGGCCAACCATCCAAGCTGACGCTAAGACATATGTTAAGGTATGTGATCAATGCCAACGATTCAGCAATATTCCTAGGCAACCATCTGAATACGTTACCCCAATGATGGCCCCTTGGCCTTTTGCACAATGGGGTTTGGATATTTTGGGTCCCTTCCCAATTGGAACCAGACAGATGAAGTTTTTGGTGGTGGGGATAGATTATTTCACTAAATGGGTGGAAGCTGAACCCTTAGTGAAAATCACGCAGCAAAATGTCAAAAATTTTGTTTGGAAGAGCATTGTATGCAGATTTGGAGTACCAAGGGTGTTAGTGTCTGACAACGGACGACAGTTTGATAATACACCCTTCAGAGAATTTTGTGAACAACTCGGGATCAAAAATCACTATTTCTCACCCTCCCACCCACAGGCCAACGGACAAGCAGAAGTAGCAAACCGATCCTTGTTAAAGATTATCAAGACTCGGCTTGAAGGGGCAAAGGGAGTATGGCCGGACGAATTACCAGGTGTTTTGTGGGCTTATAGAACAACGGTGAGGACTCCCACAGGAGAGACTCCTTTCAAGTTAGCGTATGGGAGCGAAGCAGTCATGCCCGCAGAAGTGCATATGGCCAGCCATAGGGTGATGAAGTATCAAGATGAAGAGAATAATGAACAGATTCGTCTTAATCTCGACCTCATAGATGAGGTAAGGATGGACGCGGAGCAGAG
>NW_027069563.1:115735-175813 GCF_002906115.3 Quercus suber
GTGAATTTGGGGGACCTTGGGAAGAGAAGTCTGAGTTGTTTTTTGTTTTTAGAACCTCGACGACTGGGGAGGTTCTCTAGGTCCACAGCACTCGAAATTTTGGACTCTCTTCCCAGCCTGGACGGCACTCTTCTGGACGACAGGAGGCGCGTGGGCACCCTCGTCCCCACTGGTTACAGTTTTATCCTTGTTCTCTCTCATTGTCATTATTCCTATGACGAGGAAAATCAGTTAAAAAAGAAGAGAAAAAAAAAGAATAGAAATAAGTACTGGAACAGACGATACTTACTTCGTCGAGTGGTCTCCTCGTGACTTAAATTTTCAGGGGTAGGTTCTGGACCAAGCCCCCACGTAGCTAAACTACTGAAAGTGACTAAGTCGTGAAAAGTCCTTCTAGGGAAGGCACGTACTTGGTCAATGCGGTCTAAATAAAACTTGTCCAAACGTGGACGAGTAACAGCTGCACCAATAAAAGAAAAGGTGGTTAGACGATTGATAGTTGGGAAAAAGTGTAAGAAAGAGAAGCAACATGGAAAGAAAACATACCCTCAGGACGAAGACGACCTATGGGGCTGGTAAAAGGAGGGAAGGGGGCATTACTAACTTCTGTTGGGTCCCCAGCCCAGTTTCCAGAAATGACAAAAAATTCTTGCTTCCAGAGCCTATCAGACGAGCTACGACCTCTTATTAAGCTATACTGAGAGCCTCTGGACGAGAACTGGTAAAAACCAGCTGATTGTTTTATTTCAGAGGGCTTATAACAGTAGAGGAACTCGTCCACTGTTATAGGACGATCCCTTCCAATGCCTCACGCCATAACACTTGCATGGCAACTATCGTCCTCCAACCGTTGGGATTAAGCTGGTTAGGACCAATACCTACCTATGAAGGAGACCTCTACAAAATGAATTTAGGGGAAACCTAAGACCAGCTAACAGATAAGACGAATATACCCCAGACCAGAAGAAGGTGAACAACACCACTCTCCTTCCCTGGGTAGACGAGGTCCAAATTCGATAGGAATTTGGTATCTATCTACTAATGTTCTTAACTTAGGAGCGTCTAAGAGGGACACTACCTCAGGTGCACAGCTATATATAATAGTTTTTCTTCCTCTCCTCGTCCTGAGAAGGGCTGGGTGGTGCTCTGGACGAGCTAGCCCCAGTTCCAGAGGTCATCCTGCGTTGCATTTCCTGAAATTCTTCTAGGGAAACGCCAGGGACCCCGGACGAATACTGCTCGTCCGAGGAACTACTGCTAAAGCTAGTGCTACCTCACCACTCTCGTAACTTCCAGACGAGACGTCCTGATATTCGTCTACCTCTCTCTCCATGCTACTAGACGAAGACATAACTAAAATAAAGATCAAAACGAAAACCTAAAGGAAGAGGAAGTACCTGAGAACTAAGACGAGTGCTAGACGAGAGTCACGGACGAGATAGCAGAAGGAAGTTTTTGAGATAGGTGAGGGGGCAAGAAAGAGAATGTACCTATTTATAGGGCCCAGGAGTAGGGTCAGCGAAGCGACACTGTCCACTGAGAGAACGACACGTGGTAATCTCGTGGAGAAACGTAATCGATTTAGTTCCTCCACGAGTTAAACCATGACACGTGGCAGTCCAGAAGGAAGAAAATCCCAATAATATCCCTGGACGACCCCCTGGACAAGGGGCAACTGATGGGGTAGTGAAAAAGCCATCTCCTATTCGTCCAGTTGGGTCGTCCATGACATGCAGTTTGCCAAACAACTAGGCCATCTCCTATTCGTCCAGACCTCTCTTCCCTGAGAGGTAGACCAATTGGGTAGATCCCGTAATCAAGCCAAAAGGGTCGTCCACGATGAGTCTCATGGACGACCAGATAACAGCATGACAAAGGGTCGTCCATAAGCATTGCACATGGACGACCACACGATACTTAGCAGGTTTTGAAATGGTTCATCAACCGTGCTTATCCCGTCAATTTCTCCCAAGTATGTAATTTCTAGCAGCGGTTATGACCGTTAAAGAAGTTACATCCGGATTCCACAAATCTGGGGGAAGTTATTGAACCAAATAACTGCCCTAAAGTACCCTATATAAGGACCGGTCTGAATTATGTAAAGGTACGATATTCTGAGATCCTTACATTACAGTTAGATTTCTAGGAGGGAAGGCACTAACTTAACCATCGGAGGATATTGGACCGGTCCACCCCGGTCATTCCTTTGATTCTTTTCTTCTTTTTCAGGCCTTTGCAAACGTTGTAGCCCATCGAAGCCGAAGTGTTCAACCAAACTGATTTTATCCACTATCACCCACAAAACCCAAAAATGACCAAAATACCCTAAAACCCAAAAAATGACCAAAATACCCTAAAACCCAAAAAATGACCAAATACCCTGAACCTAAAAATGACCAAAACCCCTAAAACCAAAAAAATGACCAAAATACCCCCAAAACTAAAAATGACCAAAATACCTTGAAATCCAAAAAAGACCAAATACCACAAAACCCAAAAATGACCAAAATACCCCGAAACCAAAAAATGACCAAATACCCTAAAACCCAAAAATGACCAAATACCCCTAAAACCCAAAAAATGACCAAAATACCCCTAAAACCTAAAAATGACCAAAATACCCTAAAACCCAAAAAATGACCAAAATACCCCTAAACCAAAAAAATTACCAAATACCGCCAAAACCTAAAAATGACCAAAATACCCTGAAATCCAAAAAATGACCAAAATACTCCAGAACCTAAAAATTACCAAAATACCTCTGAAACCTAAAAATTACCAAAATACCTCCGAAACCTAAAAAATGGCCAAAATAACCCCGGAGTCTAAAAAATAACCAAAATAACCCTAAAACCTAAAAAATGACCAAAATACCCTCGAAACCTTAAAATGGTTAAAATACCCTCGAACCTAAAAATTAGCCAAAATAACCCCGAAGCCTAAAAATTGATCAAAATAACCTAGAAACCTAAAAATGATCAAAATAACCCTGGACCAAAAAATGACCAAATAACCCCGAAGTCTAAAAATTGACAAAAATAACCCCGAAACCTAAAAATGACCAAATACCCCTAAATCTAAAAAGTGACCAAAATACCCCTTAAACCTAAAAAATGACCAAATACCTCAAACCTCTAAAGTGACGAAAATACCCCTAAACCTTTGAAATGACCCAATAAACCCAAACCGCTAAAATGGCCACAAACAACGTGAAGCCTCTAAAATTTCCAAAAATACCCTGAAATGTCTAAAACGACCAAATACCTCTAAACCTATAAAACAACCAAAATACCATCAAAATATCTAAAATGACCAACATACAACTAATCCTATAAGATGAACAAAATACACTCGAAGCCTCTAAATTTACCAAAATAGGGGTTGGGGTATCTTAGTCATTTTTTAGTTTATGGGTATTTGGTCATTTTTTATGTTTAGGGAGTATTTTGGTCATTTTTTAGTTTTACAGAGGATTTTGATAATTTTTAGGTTTAGGGTGTATTTTTATTGACTTACAGATTTAAGGGCTTTTTTTGTCATTTTATAGGTTTCGGGAATTTGGTCATTTTTTAGGTTTCAAGGATATTTTAGTCATTTTAAGGTTTAGGGGTTATTTTGGTTGTATTTAGGTTTCAGGGGTATTTTGGTCATTTTTAGGTTTCAAGGGGTATTTCAGTTAATTTTTAGGTTTCGAAGGTACATCGATTATTTTTTAGGTTTAGGGGGTATTTTGGTCATTTTTAGGTTTAGGGCTATTTTGGTCATTTTTAGGTTTCTAGGTTATTTTGGTCAATTTTTAGACTTCGTGGTTATTTTGGCATTTTTGAAGTTTCGGAGTATTTTGGTCATTTTTAGTTTTCAAGGTTATTTTGGTCAATTTTTAGGCTTCGAGGTTATTTTGGTCATTTTTTAGGTTTCAGAGGTATTTTAGTAATTTTTTAGGTTTTTGAGGTATTTTGGACATTTTTTGGGTTTAGGGGTATTTTGGTCATTTTTAGGTTTCTAGGTTATTTTGGTCAATTTTTAGACTCGTGGTTATTTTGGCCATTTTTGAAGTTCGGGAGTATTTTGGTCATTTTTAGTTTTCAGGGTTATTTTGGTGAATTTTTAGGCTTCGAGGTTATTTTGGCAATTTTTTAGGTTTCAGAGGTATTTTAGTAATTTTTTAGGTTTTGGAGGTATTTTGGACATTTTTTTGGTTTATTAGGTATTTTGGTCATTTTTAGGTTTTGGGGGTATTTTAGTCATTTTTGGGTTTCAGGGTATTTTGGTCATTTTATGGGTTTTGGGGGTATTTGATCATTTTTAGGTTTCAGGGGTATTTTGGTCATTTTTTGGGTTCTAGGATATTTTGGTCATTTTTAGGTTCGGGGGTATTTTCGTCATTTTTGGTTTTGGGATATTTTGGTAATTTTTAGGTTTCAGGAGTATTTTGGTCATTTTTTGGGTTTTAGGGTATTTTGGTTATTTTTTAGATTCTCGGGAGTATTTTGGTCATTTTTGGGTTTGAGGGTATTTTGGTCAATTTTTGGATTCAGGGGTATTTTGGTCATTTTATAGGTTTTGGAGGTATTTTGGTAATTTTAAGGTTTTGGGATATTTGGTCATTTTTTAGGTTCTAGGGGTATTTTTGGTAATTTTTGCTTTCAGGGGTATTTTGGTCATTTTTGGATTTTTGGGGTATTTTGGTCATTTTCTGGATTTTGGAGGTATTTTGGTCATTTTTTTGGTTTTGGGGGTATTTTGGTAATTTTCAGGTTTTGGGGGTATTTTGGTCATTTTTGAAAATTTTAGAATACTTTGGTCATTTTCACTTTAGTGGCATTTTGGTAATTTTGATAATTGGGTAATTGGGTGGGTTGGGGTTTACCCATAATAATTGGGTTGGGTTGGATTTGGGTTATAAGGAATTAGTTAAATGGGTTTTAAATGGGTAAATGGGTTTTATATACCCAACCCAATTATCCCACCCAAATCCACCCAAACCCGCCCATTTGCCACCCCTAGCTGTTACCGATAGAGAAGAGAGAAAAGTTTTAAAATAATTAGTCTGTTATCCGCTCTCTATTGTATTTCTTACCCCTCTCTAATGTAAAGAAGACAACAAGCCCACAACAAAACTGTGCCAAATTGGTGTAGTAGGCGTCAATCAAAATTTTATTCCTACCAGATACGTTGCATTTGACTGTGGTCTTTAACCATTATGAAAACAAGTGTTTAAATTGTCATCTTTTATAAAGTCCAGTTCTAATATGAAAAAATTAAAAAAAAAAATTTAATTTTTTTAAAAATTAATTAAAAAAAATCAAATGTGTAATTTGTCATTTGTCACATGAGGAAAATTCTGAAACTTTTTCTATTTTAGAACTTACTTAAAAAACAAAAAGACCGTAGACATGCAACAGTGTGAAAGGAAAAGATAGGCAATGTTTTCCTAGATTTCATATCCTCTGTGCTGGACATCCGCAACTATCATTAAATTATTGATTGGAATCTTCTCAGCATTACCCAATGGCTGTTCCAGAACCAGAATGGACATGGAAAAATGAAGCAAAGAATTATCGATTTCATAATTGGCATTAGTTAGAGGTCCCACGACCCACATGGCATGAGTAATGAGTGAGGGTTACCACTGAAACCTTCTACTTTTGATCCTTCCAACTGGAAAGCAAAGACATTTCATAGAATATCACCATCTAATAGATACATAAGAGATTTAGATAGATCCTACGATAAATTGATTTAACTCACTTTCAGACAAACTATATTTCAGACAATTACGATTCAGATACTAGTCATTGTCATGTTAGATTTTGTTCTCTAAGCTGGAGTCCCTTAATTTTTTGATTCTTAGAATCACACCCTTTAATTTTCACACGTCCCACCTTTTAAATTTTAATATCTCGCTTGTACGTGCCCAGTGAATTTATAGTTTTATGCATTGAACATTTCATCTTGGGTGCAGCAAAGTACCAGAAGTAAGTTCTTCTCAAAAATAAAGAATAAATCAATTAATAAAAAGAAATCCTAGAAGTCAGTCAAGCTCATAGGAATAAGTTTGTGAGAAATTATAAAAATAAAAAGTTAATGGATGCTTTAAAAATATTGGTTTAGAAAATTATTTTTTTAAATTTTGTTACCAAAAAAGAACTAATTTTTTAATAGCATCTAGTTAAAATAGTAACAAATACCTTAAAGGCATCCAGTTAAAATATCCTCAAAGTGAGTTACACTAATTAAATTTAAGGTAAGAAGCTCTCATTAAGATTTGTTGAATTTTGAACAAAGTATTACCATTGATTCAAACCAAAATATAGTTATGATAAGAGTATTGCAATTCATTCAAATTGAAGCGGTAAGGACTCAAAAGTTTGGTCCCAAACTCACTTAGAATAGTGAGGCTTGTACCACCAAATTAGGCTCAAACAGATAGAATTTATAAAGAGAGTGGGATAAAAAAGTCCAGATTCAAGTCCGAAGATTCAAGTAAGAAGGAATGAGTTAGAAGTGAAAATCAAGTAGTATTAATGTTTTCCTCAAGCCAGCCCGAGGACAAAATTCTTAAACAAGATTATGCACTCTCCTTTTTCTCTTTTTTCCTACTGTTCTTGTTCTAATCTCTTTTTCTTGATTGTTTTCCTAGTCCCTTCATTTGGAAGTTCTCTTCCTTTTTATACTCCTATGCTTCCTGCATCCTAACCCTTCATCTGCATCATTCTAGGTTCTCCCTAGGACACTTGTCCCATTAAACTCCTATTTAAGTTGGTAGAATGGGCTGCTTAGCTGTGAATCAACTATTCAGATGTCATTTCCTCATCTATGCAATTGATAACGCTATTGGCAGTCATTTAATGCAGAGGTAGTAGGTAGGCTTTCACACAAAACTTCTTTCAAATACCTTGACCTTCTCCTTGAATGCCATTTTCTCCACTTGGGCTTCTAGGAGATATTTCGTCCCTTCCCACCTTCTTTGCAGGCAATCCCACTCCTCGGGTTTAAGGTGCTTTCACCTAATGAACGAATAATGGTCATGGCATTCTTAGTCTTCCACGGTCCTTGGGTCCCCACAGAAGCAATTTTGTATAAGTATCATACAAAAATATTTAATGCCCGTATTATATTTTTAAATAGAAAAAGACATGCGTTCTTTAGGGTGGTTGAGTCTTTTTATTTTTATTTTATTATTAGAAAAAAAGGTGAGACTTATATGATAAAAAAAAAATTTAAAATTACATACATATATATATATATATATATTTTTTTTTTTTTTTGAGAAACACATACATAATGTGTGAAACAGAGATTTCCAGATGACTTTTTCTAAACCAACAAGATGCATGCAAGGCTAATTATGGTCAGTTGTGATAAACAAAACAAGAGAAAGAGAAGAGCAACGTACCTGTAATCAACGGCGGTGATGAGGGTTCGACGGAAGCACCACGGAGAGTGAGAGGGTGAGGGAAAGTGTAGAGGGAGAGTGAGTGAGAGGGTGAGGGAAAGTGTAGAGGGGTAGTGAGACTAACGGAGAGGGAGACGTTGAGGCAGAGTTCAGGAGAGAGTGATGGCAGAGCGAGGGAGAGTATGATTGTATGAGAGTGAACAGTTTCTGAGACGTTGGGGTTTGAAATGGCAACAGGTTCATAAAACTCGATTTACCAGTTACCGAGTTATGTGTGCATACATAATTGGAAGAAGCCACTTCTATTTTGGCCGCGTGGCACAAAGTTCACACATAACTCGCCTATTGAATAATCGAGTTTTTCAATATAACTCGATTACCCTTTTGTCGAGTTACAAAACAGGGGCATTTCCCTATTTAGTTTGAAGAAAAGGGCACAATGCTGCTATTTTTGCCCAAACAAGGCATTTCCCAATTTTGTCCCACTTTCAGACAAACTATATTTCAGACAATTACGATTCAGATACTAGTCATTGTCATGTTAGATTTTGTTCTCGAAGCTGGAGTCCCTTAATTTTTTTGATTCTTAGAATCACGCCCTTTAATTTTCACACGTCCCACCTTTTAAATTTTAATATCTCGCTTGTACGTGCCCAGTGAATTTATAGTTTTATGCATTGAACATTTCATCTTGGGTGCAGCAAAGTACCAGAAGTAAGTTCTTCTCAAAAATAAAGAATAAATCAATTAATAAAAAGAAATCCTAGAAGTCAGTCAAGCTCATAGGAATAAGTTTGTGAGAAATTATAAAAATAAAAAGTTAATGGATGCCTTAAAAATATTAGTTTAGAAAATTATTTTTTAAAATTTTGCTACCAAAAAAAAAAAAAAACTAATTTTTTAATAGCATCTAGTTAAAATAGTAACAAATACCTTAAAGGCATCCAGTTAAAATATCCTCAAAGTGAGTTACACTAATTAAATTTAAGGTAAGAAGCTCTCATTAAGATTTGTTGAATTTTGAACAAAGTATTACCATTGATTCAAACCAATATATAGTTATGATAAGAGTATTACAATTCATTCAAATTGAAGTGGTAAGGACTCAAAAGTTTGGTCCCAAACTCACTTAGAATAGTGAGGCTTGTACCACCAAATTAGGCTTAAACAAATAGAATTTATAAAGAGAGTGGGATAAAAAGTCCAGATTCAAGTCCGAAGATTCAAGTAAGAAGGAATGAGTTAGAAGTGAAAATCAAGTAGTATTAATGTTTTCCTCAGGCCAGCCCGAGGACAAAATTCTTAAACAAGATTATGCACTCTCCTTTTTCTCTTTTTTCCTACTGTTCTTATTCTAATCTCTTTTTCTTGATTGTTTCCTAGTCCCTTCATTTGGAAGTTCTCTTCCTTTTTATACTCCTATGTTTCCTACATCCTAACCCTTCATCTGCATCATTCTAGGTTCTCCCTAGGACACTTGTCCCATTAAACTCCTATTGAAGGTGGTAGAATGGGCTGCTTAGCTATGAATCCACTATTCAGATGCCATTTCCTCATCTATGCAATTAATAAAGCTATTGGCAATCATTTAATGCAGAGGTAGTAGGTAGGCTTTCACACAAAACTTCTTTCAAATACCTTGACCTTCTCCTTGAATGCTATTTTCTCCACTTGGGCTTCTAGGAGATATTTCGTCCCTTCCCACCTTCTTTGCGGACAATCCCACTCCTCGGGTTTAAGGTGCTTTCACCTAATGAACGAATAATGATCATGGCATTCTTAGTCTTCCACGGTCCTCGGGTCCCCACAAAAGCAATTTTGTATAAGTATCATACAAAAATATTTAATGCCTGTATTATATTTTTAAATAGAAAAAGACATGCATTCTTTAGGGTGGTTGAGTCTTTCTATTTTTATCTTATTATTAGAAAAAAAGGTGAGACTTATATGATAAAAAAAAATTAATTACATACATATATATATATATATATATATATATTTTTTGAGAAACACATACATATATATTATGTACTATACTGCACGTATTTTACTAAAGATAATGTTTTCTCAAAACCCGCGGTTCAAATAATCGTCTATATATAATTCAATCATGTGACTTTAGTCAGCCAACTTATTACCAAGTCACAGCTATGAATATCAAATAAGTTAAGTTATAAAAATTATACATGGAAGTTTATTTGCATTGGTTACATAATAAACAGAATGAACTTTCTTCCATGCTAATATGCATAAAAAAAAATTTAAAAAAAAAAAAAAACAGTTATTTTACTAACACAATTTTTGTCATGATTTATTGAAGTGGTGTGAGTGGTCAAAGGTCAGTAATCACTTTTATATGGATCTATAATTTTTTTTTCACTATTCACCATTAATTACTTCAATAAATTGTTGCAAATGTTATAAGGAAAGTTGTATTTCTGAATTTTCTCTATTAAAAAAATTAGTTTCTTTTACCTACCATGCATTTTTATTTATTCTTGTTATAACGCCAGGGGAAAGCACGAGTTTAATCCTCTAAATTAAAAGAGAGTTTAGGTTCATTTCAATGGAGTTGATACCGTACCGTACCGGCCGGTACGGCCGGTATTTACCGTTTCGATGCTGAGACCAGTACAGAAATGCAATTGTTTCGTACTGGTTTATATACCGGTTGTACCGGGGCCGTTTCGGTCATACCGGGGTATATACCAGTTTTTGGCCGGAAAATGAAAACTGGGCGGAAAAGAAAATCTTAAAAAAAAATTAGCAGTTAAAAGGAAAATCACATTACCGCTATTTCTGCTAATTCCGATAATAAATTTTATTATGCCGATAATCCATCACCTCAGATCTCTTCCTTTTCTTCATCATCTTCTTCTTCTTCTTCTTCGCTTAGAGACTTTTTCTCCGCTCAAAGCTTGGACCAGTCTACCAGACGCTCTCTGCCTCTGGCTCTCCCTAGTCTTTAATTATTTTACTTTTTCATTTGGTAGCCAAAAGCTCCTTTCAATTTTGTTAAGTGTGCCCTTGAATAACAACACACTACTCCCACTGACAGCACACACTAACACTACAGCTACACGTTAGACTCAAATTTTGTATTGCCATACAACTTTTTTTTTTTTTTTTTGGATGGAATGTACTGCCATCCAACCAGGGGCGGAAGGGGGAGGGGGCGAGGGGGGGTAGGTGCCCCCCCTGAACTTTCAAATTTTTTTGCTACTAATATGGTATGTATGTCACCCATGCCCCCCAACACAAAAGACATCAGGTTGTAGTTGTACAGAAGATGCAAATCCTACTGCCATAAGGAAATAGGAATCATAGGGGAATGGGGCTGACCTAATAATGATTAAAAAAAAGAAAAAAGGAAAAAAAAGAAAAGAGGTTCGTACTGCCAAACAAAAAAGGAATTACACAACCTAATACTAATACTAATAGGACTCTTTAAAAAAAATATATAATAATATAAAGAAGTAAAGGATGCCTCACATTAAAAAAAAAAAAATCTTTTTTATATCAGTCTCTTTCGATTTGTACCTTAGAGTTTTTGAAAGCATTTAGCACTTAAAGGAATTGAACAGCTTGCTGAAAAGATGGTAGAAATGAAAAATGATGTTTTATATCCATTGGTTTACTCATGACCTTGGTATTGATCTTACCAATTGCAACAGCTATTATTGAAATAGCTTTTTCAGCAATGAACATAATTAAAAATCGACTACGCAATCGAATGGGAGATCAATGGATGAATGATTATTTAGAAATATATATTTAAGACTATTAAGTGTGAAAAAATCATGAAGTGGTTTCAAATTATGAAAAATCTTCGAGGGCAATTGAGTAAATTAAACTAGGTGTGAAAAGCCAAATTAAAGTTTACATTTTATGTTAGATTCTATATGACAATTACATTAGCATATAGTTGCTTATTTATTTTGTTATTAATATTGATTAATTTTTTAGATTAGTTTTTTACTTTTAATCTTGTCTTTTATTCTTGCCCCCCCTGACCTAAATTCCTAACTCCGCCACTGCATCCAACTGTAAACAAAAAAAATGAAATTTGTAATTCACAATAACTTTTGATAAGTACATATGGTAATTTAAAATTTTTTACAGTCACTCTTTTCTTTTCTTTTTCCTTTTTTTTTCCCCCTTTTCTCTTATTAGATAAATTCTACTACCATTTTTGTTAGACTTTAGATAAGTACATTCATATCTTCTTAAAAAATAAAAAAAGAATAAGTATAAACTTACAAATTATATAGATTTTGACCAAACCAACGTATAAAAAAATAAATAAATTTAAAAGTAAATTTTTTTATATATTTATCTATGTGTATACTTAGAGGAATTTCAATTTATGTAAGAATATATAAAATTAGCGGTAAATTCGAAATGGTACACCGGTATTGACCGGTATCCGAAATATATCGTACCGTTAGCTAAACCGGTACAGCCTCTAGTACGGTATTGACTCATTTGGTTCATTCAACTGGTGTCATTATCCTGATGCATGCATTGACAATTTGGACAACTAGAATTATATTCATTCCCCTTTGGCTCAGCTGGAACTTGGAAATGAAAGGGCAAGATTGAGTGACTCTTTCTTTCCAGTAATGCAATACATGTTATGATTTCTTTTGACATGATGTGCTGCAATTTTTAGTCAATACTGGACTTTTGCTAGCCGAGGACTGTTTCAATCTCTACCACAAAACTGAGGCCCTAGCTCGTTCCGGGATGGTTTTTTTAGGTTTCACACATCCCTAGCTAAGATATTTCCATGTTGCACCAACCGGTTTGTATTGTTTCTATCACATCTTTCCTAATCATATCAAACAGTTTTCATTTTCTGTCTCCTTTAAGGTGTAATTGTCAAAATTCCACCATATTCCTATTTATTGTAATATGAAAGATAAAACTTACTGGGATACAAATGAAATCTCTTTTTCATTGTTTCTTTGCTGAAAGTATACTTCAAAAACTGAAAGTAAATTTTAGCACACTTTTAGTAAAATATTTTCAATAAAAAATTAAATAAGTTATTCTTAAATAGACACTAATCAAGTATGTGTTGGAGTTATTTTTGTTCATTATCACTTGTCCGCAAAAAAATTGATACGTTCACATTCATGGAAGTAGACATTTTGATTGTTTTAATTAGGTTCCGAAATCAGAAGGAACTCAAAATTGTATTGATCAGAAAAATGTCAAAATCACATTAAAATTTAAATTATAAAAAAAAATAAATAAAAAAACAATCAAGATTTGTACTCTAGGTTAAGTGTCGATCAATATGGAAGTCTGGCTCTAAGTTCCAATCAGCACTCAATCCCCCCAAACTATCATCAGCACTTGCCTCTTTGACTGCGAATTTTATAACTGTTTTGCGATTTCTCTAATTTTAAAACTTTATCCTATCAAGATTTGACTTGTTATTCCGAAAACTCAAGCCTTGGAAAGTTTGAGTCTCACTCAAATTCATCAATTAACAAAGGCTTTATCCCTCTCTATAAATAAAGTAGGTGTGTAAAATTCAAAGCATGCAATATTCCTTTATTCAGTACATGAATGAACCCTCAATTGCTTGAATTCTTTACTCTCCAAGCCTTAAATCATCCAAAATATCTTCCCAATTTATTCTAAACACAAAAATTTTTAGTTAGGATTATCCATCCAAACCTAAACCAATCATCAAGCCTTGTGCATGCAAGTGGTATTTCTCAACCTTTTAGTCGTTTCATCTCTGATTACTACTTTTAATAAATCAAATCATTTTTGTCTTCGATAATATGAGTTAAATTAGGGATGATGGATTTTGAATTTAGCGTTTAAATCTTCACGTGTGGTTTATATACTCAAAACTTTTTTTTTTAAAAATATGAAAACCCTAGATGTATTGTTTTTTTATGTGAAGAGCACGCCTATTTTGACATGTTTAAATGAATGGATTGCATGACATGATGGGAGCCACCATACTCTAGAAGATCAATTTAACTAGGCAAGGTGGGTGCCTATTATCTAACACCTTTTCTAATTTAGCCTTCGATACTTAAATCAATGGTTGTTAAACTAGGTCTTATGTTGTAATTTTCATCTTTTGGAATTTAACTATAAAATCAAAAGCTATGTAATTTTTATACTGTATCTAGGAATCAAGCTTTGTAATTATTATTATTTTTTCTATCGAATGTTTAAATTATATTATTTAATTGATGAAAATGTGTTTTTCAATATGGATTTTCTATTTTTTATAATAATTAATATAAGTAGTTATTCCAAATCTACAAGTATACAACTCTAAATTTAATTTAAGGGTTCAAATATTGTCAGTCAGACCATGCATTTTAAGAGGTAATAAACACAACCTCACTCGATAACATGAGCTTGGTCAAAAACAATTTGCCACAAGGCTCATAGACACTCTTTCACTAGCCACAATTCGCCACATGACGAATAGTAATTAGTAAAAGTGTGTCTCCACCTAGCCCACATACACTTTTTCACTAGCCATAACTCGTCACGTGGCAAGTTATGGCACAAAGTTGTGCCATTTTTGGTGGTCCTAGTACAACTCCTTGATATGTCAAGTAAATAAAATGAAATTTTTTTTAAAAAAAATTAAAGCTTCTTGTCAAAAATAATAATAATAGTAATAATAATCTACTAATTAACTATATAAAAAGAGTCAATACGCTTATCAATAGTAATTTTGGTTTATTAAAAGCGTTGTGCCAAAATGACATGTTGGGGTGAGAAGATTTAAACGGTGCGTTTTGCTGAGAACAATATTTATTTTTTAACACACAGGCGAAGAGGGAGAGAGAAAGGAGCAGGGAGTCAGTGAGAGAGAGAATAGGGAAATCACTAGGCCTCTCCCCCTCACGTTGTGTTATACAGACTTTCTCTGTTAACTGTTAAGGGAAAAAGTTGATTTCTTTCTCATATTCTTTGCTTATTTGATTGAATTTTTGGATTTTTATGAGTTTTTCCTTGTTGGTTGCTTTGCTTGCAGTGTTGGATAATGAAGATTTTGGGTTTGTGGACACAAATGGAGGAAGAGAAGGACGCTTTTTGGGGCTTATAAGTGTCTGTCTGAGTGATTTCCAAGCTCAAGCCGGTCTTCTATAATCTTTTTCATTCTCATAATCTAAATTTCTGACTTTATCTGTGTTTGAAATAGCTGTGTAAAAGTCAATTACTTTTTGGGTTTGTCTCATATTTTACATACCCAGATGAGTTTGGCCTTGTGGGTCTTCTTTATTTGGATAAATTTCCTGTTTGTTGACATGAATTCCCCAAAGTTTGTTAGGATGGCTTCTACCGGTCAAATTCGGCTTCTACATGACTTGTGCTGTCAGATTGAGATATGAAAATTGATATTCACCCAAAAAAGGACAGAGGGATTAAGAAGATAAATTTAAGATTTAGAGCAACTACAAAGTAAATTTATTCATATTGTACGTCTCACAATCTTGATTTGAGTTTCTAGATTACAGGTGCAGCAAATTCAAGCACACAAAGAAGAAGGATATATAGCTTCAACATTAGCTTAAAGGAGCAAATGATTTTGTGAGTATATAATAATTTCATCTGCTATGAATAACAATAAAAGTGAATAACTTCATTTCAATAGATTCATTACTATTTTGTAGGAATGAGAAGCAAAAGCGAATTTAACTTATGTTCATTTAGGAATTTTTGTGATGCAGAGCACATATTGATAAGGAGCATTATTGAAAATTGAGGGTCAAGTGATATACAAAAAATTTGCATTTTATATTTTCATCTATCTCTGCGATCATATACTGTCATGTATTTTTATTTGTCTCATGTAGCCTCTCATCATCGGAAGGTTGGGTTGTCATAACATGCTTGGCTCTTATGTTTTAGCGTAAAGCAATGTTAGGAGCATTCAAGTTCTGTTTTGATTTACATTATAAGGATTCTATACATGCCCCCATAGGAGATGTACATGTACTGACCAAAACTGAAGGGAAAAAAGGGAGGGAGTAATGAATGATTGATACAGACTCATATTTGAGGATATGAAGGCATCCTTATTGCCAATAATGAGAAAAGATAATTAAAGCGAAGAAGGAATATACATTAAGACAAGAAGCTTTGAGCAGAAATTAACTATGGACCAATACAATAGTGGTAGGCTGTCTTTATCGTATATGTATGTCAGATAAATTTCCTCAGATGTGTTAGGATGGTTACAAGCTTCAAGAATACTATTGAAATTTGCTTCATTTCTCCTTGAATGATTCCTGGCCATGTGAGTTGTCAACTTGCATGCTACTTCAACATCATTTTGCTGCCACCTGATTCTTCAATGATTGTTGACATCTAGTTTGACAATGGCTTCTTCTTTAATACTTAGATAACCACTTGTCAATTGTAAAATACATTTTAACAAAGATGGGCGCATTAAATGTAGTCCCAGCATCAAAGCAAGTTAAACTCAATGAGGATATTTACCCGACAATAATTTTTCCATTAGAAACTCAACTTGAGGTTGCTTTAAGGAACTCAAGCCTCTAAGACTTGAGTTCTATGTGGATTAAAATTCCATGTCAGCATTGCAACACATGGAACTCGAGTCCCTTAGGCTCGAGTTTCTACAGTAAACTAGAGGCTAAGAGACTTGAAATGCTAGTTTCTTTAATAGTTTCAGAAACCTATTAAGTAACGAAAATGTTAGTAAATTGGTGTTAAATGGCAAAACAAATCTGTGAAAATCATTGGGTCAAATATCAATGTGCTTAATTTATAAGTACAAACTAAAGGGTAAAATATCAAATAGCATGAAAGAGTTTTCGAAACATGGAAGTTTCTGTAATTATTGAGGTAGAAGTCCCCTTACATTGATTTCAACGAGTGTATAAGAAGCAAGTGCATATTTGAAAACCAGACAAGCAAATGAAGAAAAATTACATTATTAGCATAATTGTGAATCTCTTAATCAACTGATCAAGGAGAGTAAGGTATTGCAACAAGCTCGAGAGTAATTTTCTTAAACACAGTGAGTGCATTAACTTCAGTCATGTCTAAGTCTTTCCCTTGTGCACTAGCACTAGGCAACTTCCAATCAAACCAGCATCAAAGGTTGGCAATAACATATTCTGCTATAGCAACACCAAATGACATTCCTGGGCACCCCCTTCTCCCACCTCCAAATGGGATTAATTCGAAGTCTAAGCCTTTGAAATCAACTTGATTGTCTTGGAATCTATCTGGGACGAACTCTTCTGGCCTATCCCATATTTTAGGGTCTCTTTGGATTGTGAATACATTGATCAACACTCTTGTTTTGGGCGGAATATCATAACCTCTGAATTTCACACATGCTGATGTTTCTCGAGGTACAGAGGAAGTGGTGGATGTAGTCTTATATTTTCTTTGAGGATACATTTCAAGTAATTCATCTGATTAATATCTTCAACTTCTATATGTGACTTTGTACCCACTACTCTTCTCATCTCTTCTTGTGCTCTCTTCATTATACTAGGACTTCTTATGAGCTCTGCCATTACCCATTCCAAAGCTATTGAGGTAGAATCAATTCCACCAACAAACATGTCCTGAAATATTTTTGACAAAATAAGACTTCAAATGTGTGTTCGAGCATTTGCTTGTGTTTCTCTTTGTTTGTGCTTTAGATAGTGTGTGAGCATGTGTCTCATATTATATTATATATATATATATATATATAGAGAGAGAGAGAGAGAGAGAGAGAGAGAGAGAGGCAGTAGGAGTGCTTTGAGATTTTTATGAGTGAGCTCAAAGTCATGCTTGCCACTCTTTCGAAGTTCGAGCAAACTATCCACAAAATTATTCTTATTAGGCAGACCATCGTCAACTTTCATTATCATATGTTGTTGAACCACTTGATCAAGAAAAACATCTATTTCTCCAAAACTTGATTTTAAAGTTGGTATAAATCCTGCAAGAACATCAATTCATCTCAAAGAAGGGAAAAAATCTCCCAAACTGAATGCTGCAAGTAGCACCATCACCTTCTCGGGACTCTCCAATCTTGCTCTTACCATTGTCTTCAAATTTTTGTCCAAATAAACATCGAGTGACTATATTTTTCAAGTTTGCAATTATATCTCACTTAGGTTGATAGAAGCCCCTTTTAGCAGAGTCAGGTATCTTTTTGATTGATACTTCAACTTCTTTTTCCTTACGTATTGGAAAGATTGCACTCTTTTGAGGCTCAAAAGTTTGAGGACACAAATTTTCTTAGCTTGTCTCCAATACTCGCCATATTGTGAGAATGCTACATCTGTGGATCCATAATATAAGAAATTGGCAGCCGTGGTTCGCCGGTTTGAGAAAATAATATCATTTTCTTAATGATTTCTATGGCCATTCTGCAGTGAACCACAACTGTTGGAGCACAGCCCAAGTCTAAGAACATTATAGGGCCATACTTCTTAGATAGGCATGAAGGGAAGGTGTGGGAGTGTGCCTAGTTGGTGAAGGTTACCAATAATTGGCACTTTGGTGGGAATGGAGGAAATTTTGGTTTGCCACTTCTAAAATGCTTAAAATGTAAACAAAAGAGAGGAGTAAGACAAAAAATAAGAGGACATGAAAAGGAGTTTTGTGAACTCCAGCCATGATTGTTGCAACAATGGTAGAAGAGCCATTTCCTCTCAACAATGGTAGACAACAACTGTTTTTCACAATGCAAATAACAACCGAGCTCTCTAGTTATATTGAAAACTTTGAGTTTCACCTTCTCTAGTTAATTGTGTAAATTAATATGTAAAATAATAACGAAGTGCATTAAGAAATTAATTTGTTTTATCTTTTTTTTTTTTTTTATAAGTGTTTTATTTGCTTATTTGCTTAAAGTTAATTTTACCTCATTTTTAAACAAATAAGCTTTCCATTCTCAACTTCTATTTAAGACAATAAACTTAAATTGGATTATTTGGCGTGACGTGCAATTCTCTACTTAGTAAATGATTTCTAAAAATGTTTTTCTATTTTTGAGACAATTCTACTTAGTAAGTATTGTCTATCTTTCTTCTCTTTCTCTTTTTTTTTTTTTTTTTTTTAATTTTTTTTTCTTCGTCATAGGAATGGCTACCATGAAGGCAAACAAAGAAAAGGCTGCAACAAGTGGTGACGAGGACGTCCAAATTCAGGACGACACTGTACCCCCTCAGTCTTCTAGAAACCTACCGTCCAAACAAGAAAAAGGAAGACAATATCTAGCTCGGTGGACCTTATTGACCTTCCAAGATGTCGAGGTCTTAAGAAGCAGAAGCCCAACAAGACCTCTCTTCCCAAGGTCCCAAAGTTCACTCCTCTGACGGTAGATTTGGACGACCTAATGGTTAACGTGGCACCAATCCAGATCGTTCCACCTGTCCAATCTGAGAATCTTCTCCCTATAGCTAAAGCTCCTCGCAGGGCTTATCCTTCAGAGCCGTTTAAGCGTCCTCCTAACCTGGTGCTAGACGAGGGTTGTGCATGGAAGACATTCAAAGGAATCATCACTGACAATGAAGTGAATTTATGGTACAATATGTCAGTGAGGGACTTTGAGCATCCTACCATTCATGACCTTTTTAAGGTATATAACTTTCATTCACCTTTGTTTTATTTTCTTCAAGTTTAAATAAAATTTCTAACTTTCCTTTGTCCATTCGTAGGCTATGTCAAAGTTTTACACAGCGTCCAGTTAGGCTAAGGAGTTATGTGATGAAGCCAAGACAGCTAAGGAGAAGAACAAAGAGCTGAACAATGAGGTCCTTTTGAAAAAGTGGGAAGTGATCAGATTGACTGAGGATCTCAATCGTTTGCAAGGAATAGAGACGAAACTGAAAGACAAGGTTAAGGAACTTAAAGCAGATTCCATTGAAAAAGAGACCTGCATTGCTCACTTGGAGGGAAAAGTTTCAGAGTTGAACTCGTCTTTGGAGAAGGCTCGTGAATAAGCCATTGCAGCTTTCAAGAAGTCAGACAAGTACAAGAATCGTTTAGACAGTCATTATGCAACTGGCTACGAGTACTTCCATGCTGATGCCAAGGAGGCTTACCCTGACCTGGACTTTAATTCCTTCAAAATTCCTCTTGCCACAGAAAGTTCCTTGCTTCCGATAAGTTCATATGACATCAACGTAGTGGACGATGCTACTAATGAAGTAACCCAGGATGCCACTATTGCCAGTGGGGACGACCTAAAGTCTGGGGGCAATGCCCTTAGTGGTTTATCTCAGTAAATTTATCTTGTTTTAGAAAAAATTTATTATTTTAGTTTATTGGAAATGCTCGTTGTTTTGGGCTTTACTTTTTCTAGAATTCATTCAAGTACAATTCTCTCGTCCAAGTTTAGGGACGAGCTATATATACAATTGCCCTTATTGGCTTTACATAACTTCAGGGTTTTTAGACAGTGGTCATCTACCCTTATTTTAGTTTTTAGGCATGAATGTCTACCTTTATTTTCATTTCTTACTTGGTGTTGAACATATTATATACTTCATGAACGAATTTTATTTGTTTACATCGTCCATGTTGTTTCTATAATTAAGTGTGGTCCATCCACTCATGAATCTCGTCCATGTTAAAATAATCTTCTCATGTCCAACAATTACCATTCTTTAAATTCTACAAGTATAACTCGCCTATGAATGGTATTTGCCTTGCTAGCTTTATTCGTTTATAAATTTGACTTATAGCTTGCATTATCCTTTGTCCATAGGCTGGACGGCCCTTTATTTGTATTTGGGTAAGACGTTTTTAGCATTTACTTGTCCAAAAATTGAACCTTGGCTGGTTAAATTTATTCATAGATCTTGAAATATTCTTGTGTGCACGCATTTCCTTGTCCATTAGTTAGACGAGAATAGCTTAGGTTTTACCTCGTTAAGTGCTTAGACGAGTGCACCTTAGGTTTATTTTTCTTCACTTTGTTCTTATTTTAAGGAAAGCTTATAGACTTTACATCCTTGTGTCCAGAGATTTTATTTGCCTTTGGCCTTTAGCGTTCTTGTGGATTAGTTTGGATGGAATCATGAAAATGAGAGATTCACACAACATCATATACATTAGAAATCCAATATGTATGAACATAATATAAACATAACATCCATATCGTCCACAAGCATGGCACATGCTTAAAAGCTAGTGCCTTAGGGAATCACAAATACTTATACAAACAAAGACTTGACTTCGTCTATCACAAATTTGTCCATAGACATCGCAAAAGCTAGAAACTGATGCACTTTTTAGGGAATTAAAATACTTAAAAACAAGCAGTAGTAATAAACATAAGCAAACATAAGAAAAACAGCACATAACTTCAACTTCGTCCATGATGCTTCGTCCATGGTGATGCTCATCCAGGCTGACCCTTTATTGATAGTATCTCCTTAGATGCTCAACATTCCAAGGGTGCTCTAGCTTCCGTCCATCTAGGGCTTCCAAGTAGTATGATCCCTACTTTTTGCAGTTGATAACCCTATAAGGTCCTTTTCAATTAGGATATAGTTTCCCATGAACCGAGTTTCTAGTTGACAAGGAGACCCTTTTGAGGACGAGATCCCCGATGTTGAAGCGCCTAGGTTTCACCCTGGTATCATATTGCTTAGCCATGAGGTTTTTGTACCTTGCTATCCTCTGCTTTGCGTCCATCCTTTTTTTGTCAATAATATCGAGGTTAAAAAAAAGTTGTTCTTCGTTTTCCTTGTCCTAATACTTCATCACCTTGTGGTTGGCCATGTGTACTTCTACGAGTATGACCACTTCACTCCCATAGGCTAGTTTGAAAGGAGTTTCTCTTATGGGGGTCCTTACTATCGTCCTGTAAGCCCATAAAATACCTGGCAACTCATTTGGCCATACTCCCTTTGTCCCCTCAAGCCGAGTTTGGATGATCTTCAACATGGATCGGTTGTGCAACTTCTACTTGTCCGCTTGCTTATGGCTGGGAGGGTAAGGAATAATGATTGATTTCAAATTGCTCGCAAAAATCCCTGAAAGGTGTGTTATCAAATTGTTGTCCATTGTTAGACACCCTAGGTATCCCAAACTTGCATACATGTTCTTCCAAACGAAGTTCTTGACATTTTGTTGTGTAATCTTCGCTAAGGGTTCAGCTTTCGCCCACTTAGTGAAGTAATCAATCTTCACTACCAAAAACTTCATCTGCTTGGTTCCAATTGGAAAGGGACCCAAAATATCCAATCCTCACTGTGTAAAGGGTCATAGGGCTATCATTGGGGTAAGGTACTCCAATGGCTGTCTAAGGACGTTACTAAATCATTGACATTGATCGTACACCTTGACATACGCCTTAGCATTAGCTTAAATGGTTGACCAGTAATAACCTGCATGGCTGACCATGTGGACAAGTGATTTAGCTCCTGAATGGTTGCCACACACTCCTTCATGAACTTCTCTCAATACATTGTTTGCTTCGTCTGGAGCTAAACACCTTAGGTAAGGTTGAAAAAAGCCTCTTTTGTATAGCATCTTGTTTATAAGGACATACCTGGCTGATCTAATCCTTAGCCTTATGACCTTGTCTTTTCCCTTTGGAAGCATTCCGTATTTTAAATAAGTGACTATTAGGATCATAAAATTTTCTTCACCTTCTATTTGTTGTACTTCTAGAAGATCTACGCTTGACATATATTGAAATTCATCAAACTCATCCATTGATTTGTTTGCTGATGCTTCCTTTGCTAAGGTGTCTACTTCCATGTTCTCTTCCTTTGAAACTCGAACAAAACTATCTTTTTTAAATCTCTTAACAAGGTGTCTTACCTTATTAAGATATTTCTTCATCCGCTCTTCCTTAACTTCATATGTTCCATTCACTTAACCCATAACCAATTGTGAATCTCCTTAGATGAGTATTGATTCTGCCTCTAAGGACTTAGCCAATTCTAGCCCTATACTATAGACAAACCTTGTGCTTCAACTTATCTCCTTCTTGGGATTGCAAAACAATTCATATTCCTCCCACATGTAGTGTAAACGATCCATCCACATGGACGACCCATGTTTTAATGTCTTCCATATCGTTCTGAGTTCCTATGACTTGGAGTGAACTCCACGATGAAATCTGCTAAAACTTGAACCTTTATTTCATTTCTTGGTTGGTACCTGATATCAAACTCACTAAGCTCAATAGCCTATTGGATCAATCGCCCGATGACTTCCAACTTGTTCATTGCTTCTTTGAGCGGATGATTTGTCATAACATTAAAGACATGAGCTTGGAAGTAATGCCTTAACTTCCTAGAAGCCGTTGTCATAACATTGACGAAGTGAACTTGGAAGTAATGGCTCAACTTCCTAGAAGTCATTATCAATGCAAAAGCCAATTTTCCATCAGCGGATATCGTCCTTCTACTTTGCTCAGAGCTCGACTTGTATAATACATAGGCTTCTGCACCTTCTCTTCTTCCCTGATCAATGCTAAACTTACCACATGTGGGGACACTGCTAAGTATAAATATAACTTCTCACCTGGTACAGATGGACTTAGTAATGGAGCCGTGGTAAGATAGACTTTGAGATCCTAGAAGGTCTTCTGACACTCTTCTGTCCATTCGAACGCCTTCTTAAGAACTTTGAAGAAGGGTAATCATTTATCTATATCTTTTGTAACAAACCTTTCTAGGACTGCAATTCGTCCAATGAGGGACTAGACTTCCTTGATATTCTTTGGTGGTTCCATGCTCAATATGGCTTGGATCTTATCGGGATTAGCTTCAATTTCCCTTTGCAAAACCATGAATCCTAAAAACTTCTCAAATAAAACCCTGAATGCACATTTACTTGGATTTAGTTTCATTTTGTATCATCTAAGTGTCTCAAAGGTCTCTTGTAGGTCGTCTAGATGTTTCTCCTTATCTAAGCTTTTCACCAGCATGTCGTCCATATATACCTCTACATTTCATCCTATTTGTGAATGGAACATGTAATTAACTAACCTCTGATAAGTTTCCTCCGCATTTTTCAAACCAAAGGGTATCACCTTATAACAAAATAAACCTTGACTGGTAATGAATGATGTCTTCTCTTAATCTGCCTTGTCCATCTTTATCTGATTATACCCTAAGAAGGCGTTCATGAAGCTTAGCAACTGATGACCTGCTATTGAGTCCACCAACTGATCAATGCGTGACAAAAGATAACTATCCTTAGGGCAAGCTTTATTTAAATCAGTGAAGTTTACGCCCATCTTCCACTTGCCATTTGCCTTCTTGACCATCACTACATTAGCTAACCAATTTGAATAATAGACTTCCTGAATAAATTGCATTGTGGTTAACTTCTGGACCTCTTCCTTGATAGCATTGTCTCGATTAGGAGCAAAGACCCTTTTCTTCTAACGAACAAGCTTGGAAGATGGATGCACGTTCAATTGATGAGTGATAACACTTGGGTCAATCCCCGGTATGTCTTCATGACTCCATGTAAAAACGTCGATACTCTTCCTTAAGAATTAAACAAGGTCTTGCTTTGTCTTCTCTTCCATACTTGTTCCAATCTTGGTAAATTTCTCGAGATTACCTTCTTCCAAAGGAATATCTTTCAGTACTTCGGTGGGCTCTACAACAACTTTTCTCTCTTCAATGCTCATTGTTTATGTGTGCTCATCTATAGCCAACATGGCTAAATAACACTCTCTCATTGCTAACTAATCTCCTTGCACTTGTCATATCTCGTACTCTGTAGGGAATTTGACTAATAGGTGGTAGGTAGATGTTACCGCCTTCCAATTGTTCAAAGTTGGCATTTCAATGATGGCGTTATAAGAAGACGAACAATCCACCATAAGGAAATTCACTTCCTTAGTTATTTGCTGTGGATATGATCCCACCATTATAGATAATGTAATGATGCCTACAGGTTGCACTTTCATTCCTCCAAAAAGCACCAAGGGTGAACATACTAGACAAAGTTGATCTCATCCGAGCCTTATTTGTTAGAAGGTGGGGTAATACAAGATGTCTGCCAAACTTCCATTATCCACCAACACCCTTCTAGTTGTATAATCCACGATGAGTAAAGTGATGACGATTGCATCGTCATGTGGGTGGTGGATTCTTTCAGCATCCTCATTTGTGAACGTAATGGCTAACTCACCTGGTATAAATGGACTTAGTAGTGGAGCCGTGGTAAGATAGACTTTGAGATCCTAGAAGGTCTTTTGACACTCGTCCGTCCATTCGAACGCCTTCTTAAGAACTTTGAAGAAGGGTAATCATTTATCTATATCTTTTGTAACAAACCTTTTTAGGACTGCAATTCGTCCAATGAGAGTCTGGACTTCCTTGATATTCTTTGGTGGTTCCATGCTCAATATGGCTTGGATCTTATCTGGATTAGCTTCAATTTCCCTTTGCAAAACCATGAATCCAAAAAACTTCTCAAACAAAACCCTGAATGCACATTTACTTGGATTTAGTTTCATTTTGTATCATTTAAGTGTCTCAAAGGTCTCTTGTAGGTCGTCTAGATGTTTCTCCTCATCCAAGCTTTTCACTAGCATGTCGTCCACATATACCTCTACATTTCATCCTATCTGTGAACAGAACATGTAATTAACTAACCTCTGATAAGTTTCCCCCGCATTCTTCAAATCAAAGGGCATCACCTTATAACAAAATAAACCTTGACTGGTAATGAATGATGTCTTCTCTTGATCTGCCTCTTTCATCTTTATCTGATTATACCCTGAGAAGGCGTCCATGAAGCTTAGCAGCTGATGACCTGCTATTGAGTCCACCAACTGATCAATGCGTGGCAAAAGATAACTATCCTTAGGGCAAGCTTTATTTAAATCAGTGAAGTTTACGCCCATCTTCCACTTGCCATTTGCCTTCTTGACCATCAATACATTAGCTAACCAATTCGAATTATACACTTCCTAAATAAATTACATTGCGGTTAACTTCTGGACCTCTTCCTTGATAGCATTGTCTCACTTAGAAGCAAAGACCCTTTTCTTCTAATGAACAAGCTTGGAAGATGGATGCACGTTCAATTGATGAGTGATAACACTTGGGTCAATCTCCGGCATGTCTTCGTGACTCCATGCAAAAACGTTGATACTCTTCCTTAAGAATTAGACAAGGTCTTGCTTTGTCTTCTCTTCCATACTTGTTCCAATCTTGGTAAATTTCTCGAGATTACCTTCTTCCAGAGGAATATCTTTCAATACTTCGATGGGCTCTAAAACAACTTTTCTCTCTTCAATGCCCATTGTTTACGTGTGGTCATCTATAGCCAACATGGCTAAATAACACTCTCTCATTGCTAACTAATCTCCTTGCACTTGTCATATCTCGTACTCTATAGGGAATTTGACTAATAGGTGGTAGGTAGATATTACCGCCTTCCAATTGTTCAACGTTGGCCTTTCAATGATGGCGTTATAAGAAGACGAACAATCCACAATAAGGAAATTCACTTCCTTAGTTATTTGCTGTGGATATAATCCCACCATTACAGATAATGTAATGATGCCTACAGGTTGCACTTTCATTCCTCTAAATCCCACCAAGGGTGAACATACTAGACAAAGTTGATCTCATCCGAGCCTCATTTGTTAGAAGGTGGGGTAATACAAGATGTCTGCCAAACTTCCATTATCCACCAACACCTTTCTAGTTGTATAATCCACGATAAGTAAAGTGATGATGATTGCATCGTCATGTGGGTGGTGGATTCTTTCAGCATCCTCATTAGACGAGGAACGCTTATGCCTTTGTCCTCCAATAAAATTGTTGACAAATAACTCACTTAATTCTTTGAAAGAATTCACAGTGTTTAGAGGTATCTTGTTGAATCATACGCGTGCTGGTTCTTTAAGGGTAGTAGGGAAGGCCCTACACATAATTTCGTCTAGAACCCCTTAAAGGTGCATTGTAGTCTTGAAGGTTGTGATATGATCACACGGGTCACGTGTTCCATCATACGAGTCTAGGGAAGGCATCTTGAACTTAGAAGGCAGGGGATGACTGTTGATGGAATCCATAGAAGGGGAATCAGTTCGATCAATTAAATCATCTACGGGATTCGTCCTTCTAATGTTTTCCCCCATCTCGCCCATGGCTTTCCTCATTTGATCCATCTCCCTCTCCAAGTGTGGCACTCTTTGTGAATCAGTACCCTTTGACTGGTTCTTATGCTCAGCATTTTCTCCTTCTCTGACTTCTTAACTCTAGGCTTGTCCTTCGACATATCTCTAATTATGCTGTCTCTTTAAAGTAATTTCTCTGGTTAACTCTTGGTTCTGATGGGTTAATTTTGCTATAGCGGCTACCATGGACTGCACTTGTTATATGGAAGGTGGTTGCAAGACAGGTGTTGACTGGCAATCCCAGTTAGGATGATTAGAAGCGTTCCCACTCTCCTAATGACATAGACTAGTGGCCATTAATCTTATCTGAACCATGCAGCCCTTTGTCAAAGAAAGATAATTTGCAATACACAAACTAAATCTTTCCCACAGACGGCGCCAATTGATGATGCATAGAAATCAATGGGCTGAATGCTTCGGGTTTCAATGGGCTAATGATGACTTGAAAAACCTAAAAAGAAAAACACCAAATCAAAGGTGACCAAGGTGAGCTAGCCATCCAATGCTTAAGTTAGTTTTTTCTAGAACTCAGGAATTCCAACTTTTAGGGATAGTGGAAACTTACTTCGATTTGATGTGGATGAGTCTTTATATAGAAAACCTTGGAGCGGTTACTTGTTTAGTAACTTCCCCAATATTTGTGGAAGTTAGTAAGCTCAGATATAACTTCCACAATGGCTATAGAAGTTAGGATTTTCAATCTTATCTTCTATAACTGCCATTGGAAGTTAAGCACTTATTAGGAAGTTATGGCGATAAATAAGGACCTTGTTCGCGTTTCAAGGTTCCACGTGGTCCGATTCTTAAACTTGTGTAGGTAAATCCATTTATTGGAAATTTCCTGAGTGTTGGAAGATCGTCCAAGCACTTTCCTCATGGACGGCCCTTACATCCATGGATGACCTTCCGCTTATGGATGATCTTCTTGAATGGTTGGCCCTTGCCTTCTAGATGACTCTTGTGGACGAGTTGGAGATGGTTCAATTTCTTAGTTTCTCATTAGAATCTATTGATGCATTGCCTTGCAATGATGGGTATGGTAATGTGTTATTCTTTCTTCTTCCCATTTGTTGAATTGGGTGGTGGAAATGGCACCAACTTTGAGCTGCTGCTGAAATTTTTAGATAAGGCCTTGGAGGCTTCAGAGGCAGAGAAACAAAAAGAACGAAGAAGAGAGGCAACAAATTGGACAATCCAATCAAGCATCATTGTTTTAACTAACCTCCTCTTTGCTAGAATTACAGTACTCCCATTCTTTGGTGTAAACTGTTGCTTTGTCTTGGCTCTACTCATCCCATTCTGATCATCTAGGTTCATCTCCAACACCTTCTTTGGCTTTTTCATGAGCCTCTTGGCCCTGACTATTCCTTCACTTTGGTTCAGCTCCATAAGTAACCTTCTTCTTAAAAGAGTCCTAAAAGGAACAATGTGTAAACTCTTTCCCTCTTTTCCTCTGTCCTTCTCTTACTCTTAACTGCTGCGCTTATATGTTCCAGTCATTAGAATTTGTAGCTTTTTTGAGTTTTTGAGAATGAATATTGGGGACCTTTAAATGGAAGGAAAAAGAGGGTGATATGTGCAAAATTCAAATTAGCTTGGAAGCGAGTAGGCAGTATCAAGATTTTAATGTGGATAGGTGGGCCAAACTAAATTTTTACGATTTATTCGATCTCTATGGAATATCTAACTTAATATTCGTAGCTTGACTTTTTTCCTTCGGATAATGGCAGATTATATTATAATGTTAAATTCCTACTTGCCGATTTTTGTTTTACATTGTATGTTTTACTGTGATATATAATCTATATATATATATATATATATATAAAACACCGAAACTTTTGAAATTTTCACAATTTTCCACGTCAGCACAACACAATATTTTAAAAATTAAAAATTAAATTAAAAACACTATTTTCAAACCCTAAAACTTATCTCTTTTTTTTTTTTTTTTTGAAACCTTATACTTATCTCTCTTCACGCAGCCGCTCATTTGTTTCTCTTTGGCTTAGACACAGACTCGCAGAGCATCCCTCTTCAACCAACCGTTCTCTCTGCCTTTCTAAGTCGTTCTCTCTCTATATCCCTGATAGTCTACCATAGCCATCTCTCCCACACATGACTGAGTCGTTACCTATCATAGCCATCACAAAATCTCCAATGTCGCAGGCCCAGTTACGCAAGGGAGATGCTCTTAATATCATGTATCTAATCTTTCCCTCTCTCTTTCTCTTTCTAAATATTTGTTTTTTTAATGTTTATTGGCTTTGCTTCTTTTTGTTGATTCCTAGACTGAATTACTGTTGTTGCATAAGTAATATTTTGATTTCCTATTCAGTTCTTTTGCTAATATTGTTGTGGGGTATTGTTAGGTTTTTTTTTTTTTGGATTTAATTTTGTGAATTCTTATCTGGGTTCATGTGGTTACCACTTAGAAACTTGATTTTAGTGTATAGTTTCTCTGTAGGCATTGATCTGTGAGCCTTTTAATTCTAGATATAAATTCGAAATTCATTAGGAATTTTAAATTCTGATTCTTTGAGATTGTGTATTTGAAATTTTAGTGGAAATTGAGCTATGGGTTTGAATTTTTTATGATTTATATGTTAGATATTGGGATTGGTATTGATGGTGAGATAGGTTTATATAGTAGAGAGGAGATTGATTGAATCACAATGTTCTTTGAGATTATCAATTTGAAAGTTTAAGGGATATTGAGAAGTCAGTTTGATTTTTTATTGATTTATTTCACGGTAAATTTGTGCATTGAGATTAAAGTTTGTGAATTTGGGTCTAATTTGATTGGTTTTTAACTATCAAGAATAATTTGTGCATCATGTATCTTAAAGTGCTTAATTAGGATCATATATAGAACTGTCTTTTTAATATATATATATATATATATGTGGGAAGACTCCTGGGTATCATGGTCATAATTTCAAACCCATTGCTAAGGATAGCTTAGTGGTTCAACAGCCCTTGGTGAATGAGAGGAAAGTGGGAAAGCTTAAATCTTATTAAAAAACCCACAGGATATAAATGGATATAGGTACACCACTGTAAGTTATGGTAATTCTAATCTTGATTTTTAATCTACGAATTTTATTTGTTAGTTGTGGTAAGGTTTGTACAGTTCACACACTAAAACTTGAAGAATGTCAACTTTGGTGTTTGTTTGCATCTTGATTCTTTTACAAAAAGACCATTAATTTTTGGTTTGTTTATTTCTTTTTACTTCCTACTGCTTAGAATGGTCCTCAGCCACATGGTAAGGTTGTTTTTTCTCACTTGGTAGGGACTTAAAACTATTTGCTGCTTTACTTATACTGACCAAACTCTATTATGTTAGTTGGCCTATTTTGAAAGTTCCTTCAGTCAATGTGTAATATATTATGTTATCTGTCTATTGAGCCAAGCTTGGTTTTGATGCAGGTAATGCAGCTGGAGCTGAATTTGAATATGAGGGTATAATTCCTATTAAAGAACTTTTTTTAATATGTCCAATGAGTTTGACTTATTGCAGTCAGAAATTTATTTATTTATTTTTAGAAACCATTTTGTAAGCAAGTTTGTGTATAGCTGAGTGATGAAGGCAAATCTAAAATATGGACATTTTTTGGATCTCACGGTTCACTGAAGAAAATTAGTCTCTACGGCCAAGTAATACATGATGAAACTCCATACTGAACCGCATGCTTCACTTTCTTTAACTCATCTTCATTAGCACCTGAAACAAAAACATGAAAACTAAATGAATACCTTGCAGTAGGTCCATCAAATCACATATACACTAATTTCCAAACTTACAGCATTTATTGTTAAGGTTTGTGGTAGAAATTTATTTGTTCTGTTAAGTCTCAGAATAGTCAAAGGAAAATGCAATCTTCTAATCTTAATGTTTTTAGATTTCTATTTGTATTCAAATTAAAGATGTGCATTTCAACATTTTATCAGGCATGTTCCTAGGAACCCAAAGATGGATGATTTTGTTGATGATAATTCAAGAATCTCATTCTGCCAGTTGATACTTATATTAGATGAACTCCATAAGGTATGCCACGTCTCATCTTGCTTCATTTGTTCTGTTCATTCTACTGCACATACCTAAGCTAGCATATAGATCATCTTTTAATTTGAATTAAATCATTCTAAATCAAAGTAATGTTTCATGCCTTTGTAGTCAGCCAAAGAAAGCTGCAATGGTGATTGTGTGAATTTAAATGAGAGCAACATATAATGTATGTTGGATATTCAAGTGATCAATGAGGTCAGAGGGTCTGCCACTTTCTGATATGCTTAGATATATTCTTATCATTATTAAGCAATGTGCCTGTGCGGTAACCTTTTCAGAATACTTTTTCTTTGGTAACAGCCTTTTCAAATAACCCCATTTTCCAAAAGCTGAAAAATAAGCTATACCAATCTGGCACATAAGCATTTAAACATATTGTTATCCTTATTAAGTTGTATAAGCATTTAGACAATTTTGAAATTTTGCTATTACTGTTGCTGCTTCAAATAAACCTCATGTAAGTTCTGCATCTTGAAGATCAAGAATACCTTAAGAGAAGATTTCTCGAAGAGAACTCCAATGAGAGTCTTCTTTCTGTAACAAATCCTGCATATTGGTGTTAGGTAAGCCTTTCCTTCTTTGTTTATGTGGGTTTTTTTTTTTTTTTTTTTTTTTTAAATAACATATATAAATTCCTTAACATTTTTCACATTACTTTTTGTGTTTTCAAAATAATTTGTTGTTTGGTGTTAATTTCCCTATTTGATGCAGAAAGCTTTGTTGTTTTGTAAAATAAATTGGATGTTTGGTTTTATTTCCCTATTTGATGCAGAAAACAAAATATTTAAACAATTATTCTTTTTTCCTTCTATTCACTTATCTGTGTGCTTGAAAAGTCTTTCCCCTTTCATTTCAAAATGCATGACATCACCCCTCTATTTTATGATAAGGTCATATAGGTGATAAGTATCTTTATTTTAGCTTAGGGAGTAGTAATTTTTATTGTGAACATGATGTGATGATGCAATGATGAGTTTATTTTATTTTGGCTTCAGATAGTAGCCATTCTTATATGTGAACAAGGTCACTGACCTGATCAAACTACTTTGCAACAAGCAACTTTAGCCCTATACTGATCAATAAAATGTTAAACCTTATTAATTTGATGCTTCATTTGTTGTGGAATTGATGGAAAAGAAATAAATGTGAACAATATTAAGGCTTTTACTATTGTTCTTATTTTAAATTTTATGCTTGGTAAGCTTATCGTTATCACGTTTAAACTTATGCTTATCCCTTCAAAGTATTTGCAATGTAAAAATTTTCTTTCAATGTTACTCACCTTTTTTTTTTAAGGATCAAACTAAATAGTAAAAATGTTGTGGAAAGGTTATTAATTTGATGCTTCATTTGTTGCTGGAATTTGTACTAGAAAAGAAATAAATGTGAACAATATTAAGGCTTTTACATTGTTCTTATTTTAAATTATTCTATAAAAACCAATCACAGAGTTTAGATTAATATATAACTCTCCTTTTCTTTTCTTATCTAATAAGAGAATTTAAATCAACTAATAAAGATTTTTTTTTTTATTGAAATGATAAAACTAATAAAGAAATTTAAACTATTACTTCTACTAATAACTCTAAACCAAAAAAAAAAAAAAAAAAAAAAATCAGTATAAAACTATTATTGTTATAATATTTCATATTAATAACTTAATAATACTTATTTTACAGGTCTTACTCTCATCTGTGCCCAAATCTGTGTTTAAAGCTATGACTTATGACTTTTTGGAATGTTGGAAATAATGTTTTGATTGCCATAAAGCAACAAGGTGTGGCCTTTATGTGTTATGTGAATATCCTACATTTGTAATCAAAGAACATGTTTTTAAAAAAAAAAAAAAAAACTATTTAATAGTTATTTAACTGATTTTCCCGTGCATCGCACGGGTTAGTGACTAGTTAAAAACAAAATTTGTTTTACAACAACTATGTTTTATAACTTGAAAAGTGATTTTCAATCACTTTTTTAGTTACAAATCATAAACGTGTAAATAAGTTTTCTGTTAAATTATCGATTTTCTAAAAATTTTAAACTATTAGAAAATATAAATTTAATCATCTAACCACATACTTTAAAATTTTTGTCATTTTTAAAATCTTTGATTCAGAGAATCACACCGTAACAATATAAGATTACTATCTTTAAGTCGTTAGGGACCAGAAAAGGGTTGGAAAATAGAGTAATATGTGCAGAGATTCAAGAGCTTGGGAGCAGAGTCAACAGAAGTATCAAGATTATAATGTTGATCGGGCCTAGGTGGCCAGAGGAATTTTTTATTTTTGGATCTTTATGCTACTGCTTGAGGCAAATAAATATGCAGTAGGCAAGATTTAGCCGGAATGCCTACCTTAATATTAATAATCGCACTTGACTATTTACCTTCAAATGTTTAGGAGGTTTCCCCTGCCGGCAATATAGGCTAATTGATGCTAGTAGGGATGCTACAATTCTACTATGGTTTACACCCACCAATAACAATAGCTACATCAGCTTTTCACAAATGTTCTTTCTTAAAAAAAAAAAAAAAAGCTTTTCACAAATGTAAAAATAGGACTTGCCATGCACAATTATTCACTCCAATCAGACGAAGGACCCGACAAACCAAAATCAAAATCCCATCATGCTTCCCTTATAACCATAGAACCACCAAACCTCAGCCCGTTGGAGATGCCACCAAAATCCGTCGAAGTATGGAAAAGAACTTTTCTTTTTTGGGTCACTAGCACTTGGCTTTGCGTCGTCAACACTTGGGTTTGCTTGAGAACTTGCATAGTGGAAGATTGAAGAGAATCCAACAACAAAAATGGCCAAAAACAAAGGCTTGAGAACCATCAAACACAAAGCAACGTCTCCAATAGATTTTGGTGATGCCTCTTGCAGGTTGAGCCGTTGAGGGTGTAAACTATGGATTATGTACCACATTCTTATTGGATTTAAACTCTACAAACTAATATGTCACCAATTATAACAAATAATTCAAACACTCATTATTTTACTGAGCTCACACCAATCACATTCAATAACACATCAATTTGTAACTATATATAATAAAACTTGTAGTATTTTTAGTATTTTTCTTCTTTTTGTAATCAGTGATATATCAATTTGTAATACCAATTGTTCAAAAAAAAAAAAAAATATATATTTTTAGTATCACTAGCATCACTGCCTCTAAAATGCCACCACTTGAATGCGAGCGCAACACTTGACCATCGAAGATTTTGTGCACATCATCGTTTGAATGATCATGAAATAACTTTCATTGCCTGCCGTTACTTTGGACTTTAATCTTACGGCATCTCTAGTACATGAACGACATGCCTCGGAGTTGGGTCTGCTAAATCCCGTTAAAGAAAAATACACCCCGCGTGGTGGGAACAATCTCTGTCCCACACTCACAATTTCTAACTTTATAGAACATGCTTGCCACACAACGAAAAGAACTTGCAGCGGAAATCATTTTTTTAAGCCTGTCGTCATGACTGAAAAATGGTCGAGATTGAATAAGCGAAAGGAGCCAAGTTTCTTGACAAATTTGTAACCTATAGATATTTTTTATTAAAAAATATATGAATATTTGTCCCATAATGATTGCTCTTTAATCAATTCAACCAATTAGGTACTCTAATTCGTGATTTTTTTATTTGATACTTAAAATTGCCTTCCTATAGGTAAGGGTTTGCATGAGTTGAGTTGGGTCGGGTTTAAGAGTTTTTCAATCTAACCTACCATCGTGAGTTAAAAAAAATCCGACTCATCACAATGATCTAACCTAACCCCTATGGATCTAGTTGGATCTATGGGTTGGACTTTTTTTTAATTGCAATTATTATTATTAAATCAAGCATTAGAACAACACCATCACTACGAGAAAATTTATAACCAAATAATTCTAAGTATAATACCATACCAACAAAAATTATATGTGGAGAACTTAGAGTTTGAGTTTTATTTATGAAAATGGGAAAAAAAGTAATTAAATTAAAAAAAAAAATTGTATAATATATTTTGAAATATATATTAAATATAGGTTGGTTAGTTTGGTTAGACGAATATTTATGAATCTTATGATCTGAACCAAACTTGATTTACTATAAATTTAAAAAAAAAAAAAAATACTATCAAACTCAACCTACCAACTCCTAAAATCCAACTCAACGCAGTAGGTTGAGTTGGATTGGGTTACTTATTTGTAGTGTTCCTCGAACAAAAGACAACAATTGTCGATTTTATAATTATATGACTAGTGGTAGGTTGTCATGTGCGCAGCAAATTGAATGTGATGTATAAAATATGTAAAGCAATATAGCATGACATACTCACATACCTGGATTCGTAGGGCAAAAGGCACAACACAATTTTTGCTTTTTGCTTTTTGTTTAGATAAAAAGCGTAACAATTGACAGCACATGTACATAAACATCAATGTCCCTGCCCTCACTTTCTGATTATATGCCTATCCTCAACAACTCTTTTGGTTATTTTCCATAACGATAATTAATTGCTTGCTTATAAGGCCTCCTATGTCAAGGACACATGGAAAATAACATTAAAGAGTAAGGGATCAATATTTGTAAGGTTGAAATTTATCAACCATCTTGTTGGCTTTATTCCATACCAATTTGCTTGTAATTTAAGTATTTAGTAACCCTATATTTTGGTAGGATCATTATAAGAGTAGTGTGTGAAAAGATGTGAAGAAAAGCTCAAGTATGTGCAAGAAGGTAGAGTTTCGCGGCTAGGACTCGCGGTTAACTTGTGGCTTGCAAGCCGCCAAATGCTGGCATGTGAGATGCACACAAGGAAGCTAAAGGGTCACGCCAGCTGTCGCATTACAGGACAAAAGTTCCAGGCTGGCCAGGCCGTTACGTCGCAACTTGAACTCGCAACTTGGACAAGCCGCGAAGTCAAGCCACTAATCAACCCTGTTTGGCAAAAACTGACTCTTCGTATTCTAAACACACATCACTATATATAGACCCTTATACCCACTAAATTGATAAAGCTTCTAGAGAGAATTTTTGTGAAAGAAACTCTAGAAAAAAACAAGATTGTCTCATCCTCAATCTTTACCTTAGAGACTCTACAAATTCCTCTACTCTTATCCTCTCCATTGTCACATCCTTGAGAGGTCATTGACCAAATCCTTATCTCACCACACCCACGTCTGTGAGAAGGTTCATTTGGTGCTAAGGGAAGCAGTTTGGAAGGAACTAATATACATTGGTTGATGCTATGGTATAGTAGCGGAATCTGGAAAGGTAAAGAAGAAATAGGTTCGACGTAACCTCGTTGGAGCAAGAAGCTTGGAGGGCTTAGGTACTTGGGTAGATTAGGCTTGGAGGGTCTTTTACTGTTCATGTATTCCAATTACATTCTATAGTGGATTATTTACCGCTTAGAAGGCGGCGGAGAGGTTTTACGCTGAGAACTTCGGTTTCCTCTTCGATAACACATCGTGTGTTGTCCGTGTGTTTGCATCTTTCCTTCCTTTATCTTTGCCTTATATTTACTGCTGTGGTTGTGTTTATATTTGGTTTAGATTGTTTATCAATTTTGTTGTAAGCTTGTTATCATGTTTCGTACATTAACTGTTTAATATAAAGATTGAATTGGTAATTTTGTAATTGGGGGTCCAAACGTTCAAATGTGTTTTACACGTTTTTGAACTTTCAATTGATATCAGAGCGGGTACACTTGTTGTGGTTTAAATACCTAAGTGTGATCCTTGACCCCTTGTTGAGATGGATAGGTCTCAATCCTTAAATGTTCCACTATTTTTTGATGATAACAATTATGCCTTCTGGAAAGTTAGAATGAAGGCATTTCTATGCTCTATTGATGACACCGTGTGGGATGCGGTTGAAATAGGTTGGATCAGGCCAGAGGCTGAAAAATCCACCTGGGATAAGGCAGCTCTTACAGCAGCCAATGCTAACAGTAAAGTTTTAAATGCTATATTCTGTGGTGTGTCTCCAAATGAATTCCACAGGATATCTCACATGACAGTGGCCAAGAAAGTTTGGAAGATTTTGGAGACAACTTATAAGGGGACTAAGAAGGTGAAGGACACAAAACTCCAAATGCTTACCACCAAATTTGAAGAGCTTAAGATGGGAGATGATGAGCCCTTTGATTCGTTTTGTGGGAAACTCAATGAAATTGTGATTGCAAAGCTCAATCTTGGTGAGAAGATTGAAGATACTAAGGTGGTGAGAAAAATTTTGAGATCCTTACTAGAGAGCTTTCGAGCAAAAGTCACAGCTATAGAGGAAAGCAAGGACCTGGATGAAATTAAGATTCAAGAGCTTATTGGGCCACTTTAAACGTATGAGCTTGGATTGCCTTCCCACAAGACAAGTAAATCGCTTGCTATTAAAACCATCACCGAAAGAATGGATGATCCTTCTGAAGAAGATGGAGTGGAGAAGGAAGTATCATATCTTGTGAAAAACTTCCGAAAATTTCTGAAGATGAAGAATAGCAGGAAACCATTCAACAAAGGGAAGTTTCCATCCTTAAGAAATGATAGAAAAGACTTTAAAAAAAGTGAAGGGAAGGATTTTCAATCTCCTTCAGATATTGTGTGTTTTGAATGCAATGGCCATGGGCATATCAAGAAGGAGTGTCCGAATTTCTTGAGAGGGAAAGGCAAGGCGTATGCCACAACGCTAAGTGATATAGACTCTTCGAGTTTTGATTTTGAAGAGAGTTGTGACGGAGAAGGAAACTACTCCGCATTCATGACCATTGCACATGTGGAGTCATCAGATGATTTGGGTTCACTTGTGAAGGAACTTGGAGAACATTCTGATTTGGAGTCTATTGGAATAGGTGAGGAGTCTGAAGATGAGGAAGCTGAAAAAGCAATGGGATTGCAAGAGACCTACAACTCACTCCTTGAGAAGACCGGTGAATATACTAAAGTGGCTAATGCAGCCATTAAGAAGATGAAGAAGGTTGAGGAAGAGTACAAAAGTCTTCTGGCACGATACAAGGAGGCGAAGTGTGAAATTGAGATACTAAATGGTGAGCCGTTGGAAGCTTATACCAAAGTAAGATATCTTGAGCAAGAGGTGGTGCAAGCTCATGCCAAGATAGAGAGAGTCTCCAGCTAGAAGTTAGAAGATGTTGTTTCATCTTAAAAACCTTCCTCAGATAAGTCCGAGTTGGGTTACACCAGAGTGAGTAGCACATCAGCCATGATTGACAAAGAAGTGAAGCTTGTAAAGGCTAAAGAGATGATTGTGAATAAGTCTATTCCTGAGAAAATTAAAACTGAGAAGATGAACAATGTGGCTGATCAATGGGTGTTCAATAAGTCCCATAGTCAGTCAAACTCCAGATATGGAGTTAGAGGAAGATTACTTCCAAAATCTCAGCAGGGTCTTAGAATGAACTATCTTAGAATGAACTATCTCTGTCACTATTGTGGAGTACAAGGACATACAAGATCCAATTGTCATAAGCTGAGAGCAATGAACAATGCAAGTGCTCCTCGGTCACAAGGAAGAAGAAACGACAATAGGTCTTGGGGTGGTGAGCAACCAAGAAGTCAAAATCGTGATCTAGGTATGATGGACGTGATGAAGATGATCGGTGCTTTCACCAATTACCTGGAAAGCTTCACACGAAGGTTTGACAGTCCTAACTCTCATACCCGATCCGTCAAGGATATCACCCCAAACACACGTGACGTGTGGGTCACGAAGGGTACTCATGTATAAGCATTACAACATGTCCATGCATCAATACTTCCCATGTTTATGATTATGCTTGGTTGTGTGCTTCTTGCTAGCTTTTAGGTTGTTATTTTATGTGTGTTTTTGTCTTTGGTTCAAATGTTCTTACATTTTTGTTATGCTTTTGATCAACCTTTTACTGGTTTTGTGTCAAAAATTCAAAAACACATAAAAAGTAGAAAATCCAAAAAGTTTAATCAGCTTTGTTGAGTTTTGTCTCAAAACTTGTTGTGCCTTGTACCTTTGTACGAATGGCTTTGTGCATTTAACGAGCTTAGCTTGTCTCTCATGCACTCATATCATTGTGGAAGAAATTCTGAAATCTATGTGACTGTTGTAAATAGATCTTCAACCTTGTCATGAATAATTAGTGAATGGTTCTGTTGTTCTTGAGACATGCATAGACTCGTGTATATATATCTTCCCACTTTTATTTTTATGCTTAAAAGAGCTCTCTAAATGTAAATCTTCAAATGAAAAGAGATATAGAACTGCAAAAGGTTGTCGCACATACTAGTATTTGACTAGGAAAAAGGGAAAGCGACCAA
The DNA here is from genome assembly GCF_002906115.3 of Quercus suber. Lineage (NCBI taxonomy): Eukaryota > Viridiplantae > Streptophyta > Magnoliopsida > Fagales > Fagaceae > Quercus > Quercus suber. The sequence goes on from NW_027069563.1 coordinate 154,638, forward strand.
AATAAAATGTTTGATGCCCAGAAAGCCAAAGGATAATTCATCAATTGAAATACAAAAATTTCAGGCATCGATCTCTCAATGAGACTCTCTTTGCTCAAAAATGCAAATGATATGTTGAATATGAAGCCAAATGAAAAACTTCAAAGAATTGTTATCAAGTGCTTGTGAGAGGTCATATATGCATGTTTCTATAATTGAGATAGGTCACATTATCTAGTGCTAGTTGTGTATGTCTTGATTAAATTGATCATTGAAGCTTCACATTAGACTAAGGACTATCTCATTTTTGATATCCACACACAACACACAAGTCTATGTTCAATGAATGCCATATTCATTTGTGTGACTGTACTTGATTAAATGTGTTTTCACAAGCTCAATCTTTGTTGATCAAACACAAAAAGATTTTTGAGTGTTTTAGTTTGTTTTTAGAAAGTATTTTGTTTTACAAAAATGTCAAAATTTTTTATAAACAGTGTTGCCCTGTTTTGGCGACTCAGTCGCAGGTAGGTTCAGTTGCATGCTTTAGTCGCGAAACTCAGTCCAAGAGTTTTCGTGGGTCACTAACGAGTCAAGGCTGCAGTCGCGAAAAAGACTTAGAAGATTTTTCAAAAATTTGAGTTTTGTAGTTTTCGCGACTCAGTGTGGCGACTTGTTCACGGGTGGAAGGTCCAATCACGAGGGGTACACAGAGATTTTCGCGGCTCCCCTGGTGACTATCTCGCGGGTGAACCTTCCAGCCGCGAAAAATACTTAGAAGATTTTTAAAAAATTCTTGCTTCATAGTGGTTCACGGCTTACTCTGGCGCCTTTTTGGTGACTTGATCTAGTCGCGAAAAACGCGTGTTTTGCATTTTATGGATAGTTTTAAAATTTTTCTTTCAGTTTTCCCTCGAATATCAGTGACTATTCATTGTCTTCTTCATTCCTCTCTCTCAAACACTTCGAGTCTTACTGAAAAAGATCTCATTTTTGCATCATGTCTTCATCAAACACAATGAAAAAGGTATGGGTTTTACTTCCTTTCTTCATTCTTACTGTTCTGTCCTTTAGTTTCTTGATTTGTAGGTTGCATTTGTGTTCTGCAATATATTGTGTTCTAACATGGGTTTGCCTAAGATATTGAGAATGATTTTGTGTAGTGTTTTGTGTTGTTGAAGATTTTATGGGCTTGAACTTTGTTTGAGGTTTTGTGTTCATTGTGTTTGGTTGTTCCTATCCTGCCCTTACTTTGGTTCTCACTATATGAGTGCGTTGTTCATGTCTCTATCTTTTGAGAGACTGTGCTATTTAATGTGGTTCATGAATGTGTTACTCCATTCATATCTTGTTCTTGACATTTTCGTTATTTGTGTCTTTGTGTTTCACATTTCCCTATTGTCTCTAAGTTGTTACTGACTGTTGTGATTTTGTAAAATCTCTTGTCACACTGAAACTAATCACTCTGATGTTTGCTTCTTGTGGTATTGTATTTTGGTTCTTTTCTGTGTGTTAAATTTGTTGCAGATAACTCGTTGTTCATCTAGAGGGAAAGGCATTGTAACTGATGAACCGTTAACTCCGGTTGCTAAACGAACACGATTATCGTCTAAGTCATCCAAGGACCCTATCATTGAGAGATTTAGGACTCCCACTGACTCAAAGACCTACACAGACATCTTCAAAGAATCCTCTCCCATTGTGGAAAGAGTTGTCAAGTTTGACACACTGGAGACAACATTTATCCCTAAGATTTTTGAAGAAAGAGATTGGGCTTATCTATTTGGAAATTTTGAGGATCCATCTGAAGAATTGGTCAAGGAATTCTTTTCAAATGCCAGATACACAGGAGTCGAGTTGAGATGCTGGGTACGAGGAAAATAATTTTCCATAAATGCGGATTACATTGCTAAAGCTCTTCACATCACCAGACCAAAAGATGTGGATCGAACTCCATACGATGACCGGGAACTTCAGGCACTAGACATTCTTCATGTTCTTGGGAATGAACATGAAATGGGAAGCACAGGATCATCTATAAGCATTGCATTGTTTTCACCTGGACTGACAACTTTAAAACTGATCATGTTCTTCAATCTCTACCCACTTTCAAATACTACCTTCATCAATCTTGGAAGGGCTAAATTCCTATGTGACCTCATTACTGGTGCACCGATTGACATCTATGCTCATATATTCCAAATCATTGGGAAAACATCGGCCCGTTCAGCAACACAAACAATTCTTCCTTTCTGCAGTCTGGTCATGAAGATTGTTCTTAGTGAAGGTGTTAGTCCTTCATCAAATGAGAGACTCCTGCCTCGTCCTCGACCAATATCCCAGTACTCTCTCCAAGCAAGCAAGAGCCACTCCTCCAAGAAACCTAAGAGTGAGCCATCCCTACATGCATCTCCAATTGCTCAAGCTACAGCTACTCCTGTTCAACCAATTGGGACTCAGTCTGTTCCTCCTGGATTTCAAATGCCCAAGCAAAGTTACTTCATTGAGAATGTGTTTCATCGGATTTCTGATCTAGAACGGCTTCTCAACTCGTTTCACAATCAAACTCAGATGTGACTCACAGCTATCGAGACTCAGCTAGATGCTATACAACAAAAGCTTGACGATAGCTTTTAGCTTTTCCTGACAAAAAGTGGGAGATGCACATAGAAACGAGAAGATAGACAGGGAAATAGAAAGCATAGCGAAAGGGAGAGATTTCTTTATAACTTGATGTTTTGTGCATAGCTTTGATAATTTTTGGCTGTTTTTACTAATTTAAAACTTTGTAGTGTGAGTTGTTTATGTGGTGTATACTCATAACTCCTGAATGTTTGGTTTATGTTTATACTGTTGATATTATTCAGCTACATATGTTCTGTTCTGTTAAGATGGTTTGTACCAATGTTGCTTATGTAATCTTCAAGGGTTTGTTTATGCACTCCTGTAGGCCTTTGTAGTTTGTACTGTACTTTATGCAGCCTTTGTGCTTTGTTAAACCAGTACCTCTAACCTAATGCTATGCATTCCTTTTTAAGTATTGTCACTCTTGTGCCCGTGTAGGATTTTTCCTAGATGCACATACTTTCTGTTTTGTGCATTGGTTGAGTGTTGGTCATTTAAGTGATTTGCCTTGAGTTAGTCAACTTGAATGTCCAAATGTTCATTCCAAGTGTGAATGAGTATTGTGATCACTTGGTTATAGTGATTGCATGTTTTGGTCTTGTCATGGTTTATTGCTTTACTCCATTGTGCTTGATCACATTATGCTTGCTCCATTTGCATTACAAGTTTTTCTGCATACAATGAACTTATTGTGTTGTTATGTTTCAAGAGTTCTTGTTCTTATGGTTCTAAAACTTCGCAGATTTTAGAGTTAGGTGTGAGTGAGTTTTTCAACTGTTCCCAATTCACGCGTTAAGTCTAGAGTTTGTTTTAGGGTTTTGTCACGAAATAGCCAAAGGGGAAGATTGTATGGTTGAAATTTATCAACCATCTTGTTGGCTTTATTCCGTACCAATTTGCTTGTAATTTAAGCACTTAGTAACCCTGTATTTAGGTGGGATCATTGTAAGGGTAGTATGTAAGAAGATATGAAGAAAAGGTCAAGTATGTGCAAGAAGGCAGAGTTTCGCGGCTAGGACTCGCGGCTAACTCGCGGCTTGCAAGCCGCCAAATGCTGGCATGTGAGATGCACACAAGGAAGCTGAAAGGTCGCGCCAGCTGTCGCACTACAGGACAAAAGTTCTAGGCTGGCCAGGCCGTTACGTCGCAACTTGAACTCGCGACTTGGACAAGCCGTGAAGTCAAGCCGCCAATCAGCCCTGTTTGGAAAAAACTGACTCTTCGTATTCCAAACACACACCAATATATATAAACCCTTATACCCACTAAATTGATAGAGAAAAACAAGATTGTCTCATCCCCAATCTTTACCTTAGAGACTCTACAAATTTCTCTACTCTCATCCTCTCCATTATCACATCCTTGAGAGGTCATTGACTAAATCTTTATCTCACCACACCCACGTCTGTGAGAAGGTTCATTTGGTGCTAAGGGAAGCAGTTTGGAAGGAACTAATATACATTGATTGATGCTATGGTATCGTAGCGGAATCCGGGAAGTTAAAGAAGAAATAGGTTCGGCGTAACCTCGTTGGAGCAAAAAGCTTGGAGGGCTTAGGTACTTGGGTATATTAGACTTGAAGGGTCTTCTGCTGTTCATGTATCCCAACTACATTCTTTAGTGGATTATTTACTGCTTGGAGGGCGGCGGAGAGGTTTTACGCCAGGGACTTCGGTTTCCTCTTCGATAACACATCGTGTGTTGTCCGTGTGTTTGCATCTTTCCTTTCTTTATCTTTACCTTATATTTACTGTTGTGGTTGTGTTTATATTTGACTTAGATTGTTTATCAATTATGTTGTAAGCTTGTTATCATATTTCGCATATTAACTGTTTGATATAAAGCTTGAATTGGTAATTTTGTAATTGGGGGGTCTAAACGTTCAAAGGTGTTTTACATGTTTTTGAACTTTCAATATTGAACTTAACAGAAGAGTAGGCAGACTATTTCATTATTTGCCAGCATTTCTCATGAGCGTGGCTTCTAGTCGGTGTAAAATTGTCAAATATAGAATCTAGGTTATATCATGGACAGAGATAAAATTTAATTTGTGATCTTGTAATACGTCAGAAGAATAATTTATTTATTTAAAAAAAAAAATAATAATGTAGTAAAATAGATGTGAAGGAACTAAGTCAGGGGTTCTACTATCCATGATTTGAAGCACTGGATATTGTTGTCCACTTTGGTACCAGCAGAGTCTCACTACCTAAAAGATTCACATAAGATTATGTGATCTAGCAACAAATTGACGCGTAGTTTACCTTTGGACCACCTTTGACTATCACAACAAATTCTAGTTGGATTTTGTCTTGTAAGGCCGATAATGTCAATGTAAATTATTCTTCTCAACAAAAATTGTAAATTATTTTAGGAGGGGTAGGAACAGAGCCAGGTTTCTTCTGGGGGGCCAAGCATCAAAAATTTTAACAATATTAAATTAATATATACAAAAATAAAACTAACATCTATACAATATTAACAAAATATAAATAAAAGAAAATTTATAAAATAATGGTTACTTATAACTTATTACATTTCTAGTCAATTAGTCTTTTAAATCACAACAATTATCAAAGAATCCACTAAGTTTAATTGCATATTTAATAGCATAACAATTTTCCTTTCAATGGATAAAATATATCAAAGAATCCACTTGAAAATGTTATTTTGAAGCCTAGTTTGACTTTTGACACTATCCTTGAGTTAAAATACTTATTTATTGAGTGTAGTACAACTATTTTATAAAGGAAATAGTATCAATCAGAAATTTTTTATTTTTTTATTTTTTGAGAGAATATCAACCAGAAAGTTGTAACTCATATTTAACATTATTGTATGTCCAATATTATTCTTACTAGAAAAACTAATTAGTGTTGTTAACTAGTATTCTTTAAATATATATATATATATTAAAAAAAAAAAAAAACAGGATGACAAAAAATAAGAAGTAATCAAACAATCCTTAAGGTGGAACCAAGCGGCATGACATCACTCAAAATTGAAATTCCTAAACTTTTAACTTAAATTTAGGCCTCAAACATCAATTAAGCAAACTATAATACCAAACATATATAGGTTAAGTAACTCCTCCCCCTATATAATTTTGGTCAACCTTTAATTTGAAAGGTTTATTTTTCAATTGAATCCATAGGCCACAACTTTAATATAAATCACATATAGGTCAAGTGATAACCATTTAAATTTTACAAGATAAAACTTATTAACTGATGTGATAATAATATAATTGGTGGACTTTTAGTTTTAACCACCATAAAAAATTAATATTTAAATTTTATTTTTATATAGTAAATTTCATATTATTCTTAGTATCACTCTTTCTTTTTTAGATTCAATTTGGGGTACCAAATATTAACTTTTTGTATTTACTTTCAAATATATATATACCAAGAATTTTTTTAAAGAAATTCCTGGGAGACCTTGGTCTACAAACAACTACGTCCATGTGAATAGGAACATAAAAGATAAATGAAAATTACCTCAAACATCAAAAGTGTAATTTTCAATACTGTCAAGTATTATCATATTCTTAATTATTATTTCTTTTTAATGACATGTAATATAACCGAAGTTGATAAATATTATAATACTAAATGTTTGAAATGCACTGTACATGACATCGTTTAATTACCACCAAAAGAAGGAGCGGAAGACAGAGAAGATCAAACAGAGGCTTCAAATCGCTACATTATATTTGGAAACATGATACTCTTGTAACTTGCTATTTGATGAATTGGGAGGTGGAAGTGGCACCAACTTTGAGCTGCTGCTGGACTTTTCAGATAGGGCGGCCTTGGGGGTTCAGAGGCAGAGGATCAAAGAGAACGGAGAAGAGAGGCAATGGATTTGACAATCGAATCAAGCATCATTGTTTTAACTAACCTCCTCTTTGCTGGAATTACAGTACTCCCACTCTTTGGTGTGAACCTTGACTCTGTCTTGGCTCGAATCGCTTTCTGATCATCTGAGTTTATCTCCACCACCTTCTCTGGCTTTGTCATGGGCCTCTTGGCTTCGACTGTCCCCTCACTTTGGTTCAGCTCCATCACCTTCTGCCTCCCTAGTTTTTCTCTACCTACCCAGTCTTAAAGAGAATTGTGCGTACTGTGTAAACCTCTCTCTCTCTTGCTCTCAAGTAGTTGTTGGAATCTTTAGCTTTTCAGAGTTTTTAAGAACAAATGTAGAGAGCAGTAAATGGAAGGATAGAAAGGGCGGTGTGTGTAAAGAATTTTTTTTTTTAATAGATTCTATAGGATTTGAAATCTTTGCTTTTACACGTCATAATTACTCTTTTATCAGCCGACCAATCTAAATCTCTTATTCTAGGACAAAAAAAATTATAGCAATTAGCTAAAATACATGATGCAGATAGAGGTTTTTATGTTTTGTTGAGAATCTATAGAGATTCAAAGTACCATGGGAGCAGACAATATCAAAATTTGAATGTGGATCAGGTCTAGCTAGCCTATTTAAGCTAGGTGGGCCAAATGAAAATTCTACTTTTTATTTATTTATTTATTTAAGAATACTAAGAATTTAGCACACACGAAGAGATGGGAGAAGATCTTAACACACATATAGAGAGAAGAGACACACATACAAAGAGAAAAGAGAAGATTTTAAAGAAACTGAAAGTGATCTTAAATGAAAATTCTACGATTGCATGGACCTTATAGCTGTATAGCCCTTGTCACTAGATCTGCATTGCTGGTGACTGACGAGGTAAGTAAGGAATGGGCAAGTTTTAGTGGAAAGGAATATCTGCCTTAATATTCTCAGCTTGACTTTTTACCTTCAAATGGTTCTGAGGTTCCTCCACTTGGCAATATTTTTCATATTTTGTCTGCGCAGTAAAACTCAGTAGCTTGTTATTTATAAACTGTGTAATTTAATGAAAGGGGATCAGCTTTTGAAAATGACAAGTTTTTACATATAGAATAGAATTTTAACCTATATTATCCGTTTCAATTGCTCTTTATCACCATGTCAAGATATCGGTTAGTTTTTAATGTAAGTTATACAATAGTTGAACCTCAAATCTTTTGTTTAATCACCACAGACTATATACCAACTGAACTAAATGAAAGTCACAGAAAAGAGAAGTTTTTAATTCAACGCTCGAACAGAAAATTTACTCTGTTTTCAACAGCTTATTACTTTAATAGTTGCAGTACTGTCCAATTCCTCTAAATATAACAAGATAAATAAAGTTGAAAACATTTAAAAGTAAAATAAATTAAAGTTTGTATAAGCTTTCGCATAATTGCAGTTTACTGAATAATTTCTCCTCTAGTCGCTACTAGCAAAATGCTTACTATCCACATCCTCATTAATTGAAAAACTCTACAACAATTCTATATAACTTCTTGTCCGCACAAAAATAAAAAAAATAAAAAATAAATAAAACTTATATATTTCTTCTATCCATTTATATTTGATCTAAGAATCACTCAACACTAAAGAGCAGCATAAAGACTCACCGAGACTTTTTTTTTTTTTTTTTTTTCCAAAAAAAAAAAAAAAAAAAATGCTCATGGGAAATTATCTTCAAGAATTTGATAGATCTAATAGTTACGTACTGTTCTTTATCTCATTACCTATGGTGGCTTATCTGAGGAAATTAAAACAGAGAAAAAAAATGATAATTTCTGGATTAGTTGGATGTAATTTGGGCCTCCTCAAGAGATAATTTTTGGATGATAATGTTGTTGATTTTATTCAATTCCATAGGGGGATTAACCAAAAAAAAAAATGTTAAAGGTACTACAAGTTTTGCTACAAACTAATGTCACGATAAATGTGATCGGTAACATTTACAAATGAAAATTACGCAAAAGAACTCCTAAGACTGCTAGAATCAGCCAAATAACAAATTAAAGTTAACAAACTCAATAACTTCAGCCTTCACGTTAGATACTGGTGGTCCCAACTCCCAACACAACAACTTGCTCCATATTTTATTTTTATTTTTTGCTTCAAACAAATTTGCTCCATTGTATCATATAACTTAAGAAGAAAATATAATAAAGTGGTGTTTTACATGTAGTTGTACTAAATGAATGCCTTCTCCTTTTTAATTTTATTATTAATTTGTGCTAGTTTTCATCATTTTAAGTTATGGAGAAATGTTATGTATACAATATTTATTTACAATACTTTTACAACAAATCTTAATTAACATAATATATTTGCTGTTTTTGGTGGATAAGAAAATAATTTCAATAATAAAGTTCAAATTAAAACCAATAATAAGCTGTTACCTAAGATTTGTGGTGACCACCGCGCACCCTTGATGTGGTGTCCACTCCGCTTGTGGGGTGTAGGGAGTAAGGGCCGGAGTTTAAATCTCTAAGAAGAAACTTCACATGCATACACTTAGATTAAGCTAGAATATAATTTTTATTTATATATATATATATATATATAAATTGTTGTAAAAATGTTGTAAACGTAACATTTTTGTAAATTATAGAATTATGTACATAGTATTTTTACAACACTTTCGTTATAAATTTTAAGTAGTATATTGTTATTTCTTGTTACCGGTAGACAAGGGAGAAAAGCTTTAAAATAATTACTCTGTTATCCGCTCTCTGTTGTATTTCTTACCCCTCTCTAATGTAAAGAAGACAACAACCCCCCAACAAAACTGTGCCACATTGGTGTAGTAGGCGTCAATCAAAATTTTATTCGTACTAGATACGTTGCATTTGACTGTGGTTTTTTTTTTTTTTTGAAATGATTTGACTGTGGTTTTTAACCATTATGAAACCAAGTGTTTAAATTGTCATCTTTTATAAAGTCCAGTAAAAACAAATTTAAATTAAAAAAAAATAAAAGGTGAAATTTGTCATTTGCCACATGAGGAAAATTCTGAAACTTTTTCTTTTTTAGAACTTACTTAAAAAACAAAAAGACGGTAGAAATGCAACAGTGTGAAAGGAAAAGATAGGCAACGTTTTCCTAGATTTCATATCCGCTGTGCTTGACATCCGCAACAATCATAAAATTATTAATTAGAATCTTCTCGGCATTACCCAATGGCTGTTCCAGAACCAGAATGGACATGGAAAAATGAAGCAAAGAATTATCCATTTCATAATTGTCATTAGTTAGAGGTCCCACATGACATGAGTAATGAGTGAGAGTTACCACCGAAACCTTCTACTTTTGAATCCTTCCAACTGGAAAGCAAAGACATTTCATAGAGTATCACCATCTAATAGATACATAAGAGATTTAGATAGATCCTACGATAAAAATTGATATAATTCACTTTCTGACAAACTGTATTACAGATAATTACGATTCAGATACTAGTCTTTGTCATGTTAGATTTTGTTGTCTAAGCTGGAGTCCCTTAATTTTGATTCTTAGAATCATACCCTTTCATTTTCACACGTCCCACCATTTAGTATCTTATTGAGATATTTCATGATTGTAATTTGCATAGTGTTAATGATTTGTATGAACTTTGTATCTGTTACTTGTAAGTTTTGTATATAGAAGTAAACTACAATTGCATAGCTGTAGGATAGAATAAATGGTCATGAAACGACTGCCGTTTATAGTCTACAGATAGGTCAGTTAGTTACAAAGCTTATTACACGTGTACAGCAGTCATTGGATGGTTAGTTAGTTATTTTTCTATTTCTCCCTTTCTTGCCTCTGTTCTCACTATATAAAGAAAAGAGTATGCTAAGCTTAATATACGGAATTCATTTCATACAAGTTCAGTGTTATTCAATTCCTTTCTCTCTCAATCTGTTTACACTCCTCCATTGATGAACCTTCGGAGCTTGTGTAAAATCAACATATCTCGCTTGTACGTGCCCAGCGAATTTATAGTATTATGCATTGAACATTTCATCTTGGGTGCAGCGAAGTACCAGAAGTAAGTTCTTCTCAAAAATAAAAAATAAATCAATTAATAAAAAAAAATACTAGAAGTCAGTCAAGCTTATAGGAATAAGTTTGTGAGAAGTTATAAAAGGAAAAAGTTAACGAATACTTTAAAGATATTGATTTAGAATTTTTTTAAAAAAAAAATTTATTATGAAAAAATAAACAGTAACTAATTTTTTAAGAACATGAACATTAACAAATGCCCTAAAAGTATCTAGTTAAAATATTCTCAAAGTAAGTCATACTCATTAAATTTAAGGTGAGACACTCTTTATGTGGAAGAAGATAATACATATTTATTATACTTCTAGAATAGTATTCTATAATTTTCTTAAGTTTGAGTTATATAGTTCGGGCTTACAACAATGTAAACCAAGTTATTAGTAAGATTTGTTGAATTTTGAACAAAGTATTACCATTCATTCAAATTGTAGCAATTTTGTATAAGTATCACACAAACATATTTAATGCCTGTATTATATTTTTATATAGAAAAAGACATGCATTCTTTAGGGTAGTTGAGTCTTTTTATTTTTAGAAAAAAGTTGAGATTTATATGATAAAAACAAAATTTTAAAAAAATTACATACATATATATTATGTAGTATACTGCTCGAATTTTACTAAAGATAATGTTTTCTCCAAACCCGCGGTTCAAATAATCATCTATATATAATTCAATCATGCGACTTTAGTCATCCGACTTATTACCTAGTCACAGCTATGAATATCAAATAAGTTATAAAAAATATACATGGATGTTTATTTGCATTGATTACATAATAAACAGAATGAACTTTCCTCCATGTCAATGATCTATATATTATTATCTATACCTATATATTACTAAAAGTTGAAGCGTAGCGTTTAATGTTGCTGCTCTCACGTTGCGCCACATCAGCTGCCACGTCATTTTTTTTTAAATATAATTTGTCCTACAATTTTAAAATGGTTTTTACAATTTTCAGCCCTATAAATGCAGCCCACTACTTATTTATTTACTTCCACTATCACCCCTAAATCCAGCACACTACTTATTTATTTACTTCCACTATCATCCTATAATAAATCTGTATAATTAATCCAGCCTACCTCTTATTTATTTAGTTCCACTATCAAGCCCAACCCAAAACCTTATTAGTTCAATTTTAAAGTTTTGTGTGAGCTTTTTCAACTTAAAGGAAGGAAAAAAAAAAAAAAAAACAAAACAAAAAACAGACAAACGTTGAAGCCTTTCAAGCTTTAGGGATTTTTTTTTTTTCAATTTTCCTATAATTGTTTTTAACATTTATTTTTTTAATATTACATTTCTCTAACCTTTCTCTCTCTCTTACCATTTCATATCCCCACTACTTCTTCAATCTTTCTCCCTCCCTTACCTTTTCATCTCCCCACTACCCTCTAAATTAATATCATTTTTCCTATTTCCCTTCATCTTCCTTTATTTTTGTCTCTTCTTATTCACACCTTCTTACTATAAATTTGTCACTATCTCTTCTATTCTATGCATAGTTTTCCCTCACAAAAAAAAAGGTTCCCTGTCTCTCTCTCTCTCTAAATTTTTTGGTGGATTTTTTTTATTTTTCTTGCATCTCTACTTTAGGTTGATAATTTTTTTTATTTTCTTTAAAACTCTATTTTGGGTTAGTGCGATTTAGTTTTTTTTTTTTTTTTTTTTTTTAATTTGTTGTTGTTGTTGTTTTTTTTTTTTTTTTTTTTTTTAATTTTTATTCTCTTTGATTGTTAAATGTTATCCTATTGCGTTGTAAAGAATTAAATATAGCATATAAAAAATATATATTATTCTATTACATAGCATGATTTGGATAATTTGCTATTTATTCTGTTACATAGCATGATTTTTTTATAGTGCTCAATTTAGATGTTAAACTATGAGACTTTACTAATTTTTGTTTATTTTCTAATCCTTTGTAGTGGGCAAAGTACTCTATAATGCCATTTATTTAAAGAAAAGCAAATGTTAGCCAAATGAAAATAATCGGATAGGTGACAAATTTTAACTTTTGCAATTTTATTTTAATTATTATTATTTTATAACAATGCATGTATAGAAATTTAATTCTTAGATTTTGCTAATAATTGTTTATTTGATAATATGTTTTGGGTGGCCGAAATTATAATTTCTATAAAGAAAATAACCTTAATAGATTATCAAAAACAAAATTTTATCCTAATATTGGTTCAATTAATCATTGTTAAGTTTTATTAATTTTTTTAAGTTTACCTTTTTTTTTTTTTTTTTTTTTTTTTTTTTAATGTTTTGGATTGTTTCTATATTATATTTATGATTGTTCCTATAATAAATAAAAATATAATTATGAAATATATTACTCATTATTAGATTAGTTTAAATTGTAAAAAAAAAATTAATAAAATTACCATAAAATAATTATCACGCGCAACGTGCGGGTTCGCGGCTAGTTATTATTAAAAGCTGAAGCGTAGCGTTTAATGCTGCTACTCTTACGTTGTGCCACATTAGCTGCCACGCCATTTTTTTTTTTTTTAAATATAATTTGTCTTACAATTTTAAAATGGTTTTTACAATTTTCAGCCCTATAAATGCAGCTCACTACTTATTTATATACTTCTACTATCACTCCTATAATAAATCCAGCCCACTACTTATTTATTTACTTTCACCATCATCTTATAATAAATCTGTATAATTAATCCAGCCCACCTCTTATTTATTTAGTTTCACTATCAAGCTCAACCCAAAGTCTTTTCAGTTCAACTTTAGGTTTTGTGTGAGCATTTTCAGTTTAAAGGAAAAAAAAAAAAACCAACAACAATGGCGTGGCCTTTCAAGCTTTAGTTTTTTTTTTTTTTTTTTTTTTTTTTTTTTTTTTTTTTTTTTTTCTATAATTGTTTTAACTTTTTTTTTAATATTTATACTTCGATTTCTCTCTCCTTATTATTTCATCTCCCCACTACTTCTTCAATATTTCTCCCTTCCTTACCTTTTCATCTCTCCACTACCCTCTACATTAATATCATTCTTCTTCTTTCTCTTTATCTTCCTTTATTTTGTCTCTTCTTATTTACACACCTCTTACTATAAATTTGTTACTATCTCTTGTATTCTATGCATAGTTTTCACTCACAAAAAAAATGGTTCTCTCTCCCTCTCTCTCTAAATTTTTGGTGGATTTTTTTTTTTTCTTGCATCTCTACTTTAAGTTGATAATTTTTTATATTCTTTAAAACTCTGTTTTGGGTTAATGTGATTTAGTTTTTTTTTTTTTAATTGTTGTTGTTGTTGTTTTTTTTTTTTATTTTTTTTTTTTATATTATATTCTCTTTGATTGTTAAATGTTATCCTATTGCATTCTAAAGAATTAAATATAACATATAAAAATATTATAAATTATTATATTACATAGCATGATTTGGATAATTTAGTTATTACTTTGTTACATATCATGATTTTTNTTTGCTAATAATTGTTTATTTGATAATATGTTTTGGGTGGCCGAAATTATAATTTCTATAAAGAAAATAACCTTAATAGATTATCAAAAACAAAATTTTATCCTAATATTGGTTCAATTAATCATTGTTAAGTTTTATTAATTTTTTTAAGTTTACCTTTTTTTTTTTTTTTTTTTTTTTTTTTTTTAATGTTTTGGATTGTTTCTATATTATATTTATGATTGTTCCTATAATAAATAAAAATATAATTATGAAATATATTACTCATTATTAGATTAGTTTAAATTGTAAAAAAAAATTAATAAAATTACCATAAAATAATTATCACGCGCAACGTGCGGGTTCGCGGCTAGTTATTATTAAAAGCTGAAGCGTAGCGTTTAATGCTGCTACTCTTACGTTGTGCCACATTAGCTGCCACGCCATTTTTTTTTTTTTTAAATATAATTTGTCTTACAATTTTAAAATGGTTTTTACAATTTTCAGCCCTATAAATGCAGCTCACTACTTATTTATATACTTCTACTATCACCCTATAATAAATCCAGCCCACTACTTATTTATTTACTTTCACCATCATCTTATAATAAATCTGTATAATTAATCCAGCCCACCTCTTATTTATTTAGTTTCACTATCAAGCTCAACCCAAAGTCTTTTCAGTTCAACTTTAGGTTTTGTGTGAGCATTTTCAGTTAAAGGAAAAAAAAAAAACCAAAACAACAATGGCGTGGCCTTTCAAGCTTTAGGTTTTTTTTTTTTTTTTTTTTTTTTTTTTTTTTTCTCATAATTGTTTTAACTTTTTTTTTAATATTTATACTTCATTTCTCTCTCCTTATTATTTCATTCCCCACTACTTCTTCAATTTTCTCCCTTCCTTACCTTTTCATCTCTCCACTACCCTCTACATTAATATCATTCTTCTTCTTTCTCTTTATCTTCCTTTATTTTGTCTCTTCTTATTTACACACCTCTTACTATAAATTTGTTACTATCTCTTGTATTCTATGCATAGTTTTCACTCACAAAAAAAAGGTTCTCTCTCCCTCTCTCTCTAAATTTTTGGTGGATTTTTTTTTTTTCTTGCATCTCTACTTTAAGTTGATAATTTTTATATTCTTTAAAACTCTGTTTTGGGTTAATGTGATTTAGTTTTTTTTTTTTAATTGTTGTTGTTGTTGTTTTTTTTTTTTTTTTTTTTTTTTTTATATTATATTCTCTTTGATTGTTAAATGTTATCCTATTGCATTCTAAAGAATTAAATATAACATATAAAAATATTATATTATTATATTACATAGCATGATTTGGATAATTTAGTATTTACTTCTGTTACATATCATGATTTTTTATAATGCTCAATTTAGATTTTTTTTTTTTTGAGAACCAATTTAGATGTTAAACTATGAGACTTTACTAATTTTTGCTTATTTTCTAATCATTTGTGGTGGACAAAGTACTCCTAATAGTTGTATTAGAAGTACTCTATAATGCCATTCATTTAAAGAAAGCAAAGGTTAGCCAAACGGAAATAATTGAATATGTAACAAATTTTAATTTTGCAATTTTATTTTAATTATTATTATTTTATAACAATGCATGTATAGAAATTTAATTCTTAAATTTTGCTAATAATTTTTTATTTGATAATATGTTTTGGGCGGCCAAAATTATAATTTCTACAAAGAAAATAACCTTAATAGATTATCAAAAACAAAATTTTATCCTAATATTGGTTCAATAAATCATTGTTAAGTTTTATTAATTTTTTTTAGTTTAGGTTTTTTTGGTGTTTCGGATTGTTCCTATAATAAATAAAAATATAATTACGAAATACATTACTCATTATTAGATTAGTTTAAATTGAAAAAAAAAATTAATAAAACCACTATAAAAATAATTATCACACGCAACATGCAGGTTCGCGGCTAGTATACATAAAAAACTTTACTGACACAATTTTTGTCATAATTTACTGAAATGGTGTGAGTGGTAAATAATCACTTTTATATGAATCTATCATTTTTTTCACTATTCACCATTAACTACTACAATAAATTGTTGCAGATGTTATAAGAAAAGTTGTATTTCTGAATTTTCTCTACTAAAAAAACTAGGTTCTTTTACCTACCATGCATTTTTATTTATTTCTGTTATAACGCCAGGGGAAAGCACGAGTTTAATCCTACAGCCTCTAAATCAAAATAGAGTTCAGGTTCTTTCAACTGTTGCCATTATCCTGATGAATGCATTGACAATTTGGACAACTAGAATTATATTCATTCCCCTTTGGCTCATCTGGAACTTGGAAATGAAAGGGCAAGACAGTGAGTATTTCTTTCCAGTAATACAATACATGTTACGATTTCTTTTGACATGATGTGCTGCAATTTTTAGTCAATACTAAACTTTTGCTAGCCGAGGACTGTTTCAATCTCTACCACAAAACTGAGGCCCTAGCTCGTTCTAGGGTGGTATTTTTTAGGTTTCACACGGAAAATTATTGTATACTCTTAGAGTATCATAAATGCATACTCTATTCTCTTACATAAACGTAAATCCTACTAATTAAATTCACTATTTATGTGAGATGGAAGAGTACGCATTTATGGTACTCCGAGAATACCTAATATTTTTCCGTTTCACACAACCCTAGCTAAGATATTTCCATGTTGCACCAACCGGTTTGTATTGTTTCTATCACATCTTTCCTAATTATATCAAACCGTTTTCATTTTCTATCTCCTTAAGGTGTAATTGTCACAATTCCACCATATTCCTATTTATGGTAATATGAAAGATAAAACTTACCAAGATACAAATGAAATCTCTTTTTCATTGCTTCTTTGCTAAGAGTATACTTTAGCAAAAACTGAAAGTATACTTTAGCACCACTACAAAAAACTTGGCCTATAGTGGCGTTTTTTTTAGCGGCGTTTGTCAAAAACGCCACTATAGGTACACTATAGTGGCGTTTTATATAAACGCCACTATAGGTACCCTATAGCGGCGTTCATAAAGTCCTATAATAGCGTTTTATATAAACGCTACTATAGGTACTCTATAGCAGCGTTTTTAAGGGCCTATAGCAACGTTTTTAAAAACGCCACTATAGGTCCGACCTATAGTGGCGTTTCCCATGATTTTACAAACGCTGCTATAGGCACTTTTTTTTTTTACTTTTTTTTTAAATTTTTTTTTCGGCTAGGTTTAATTTCTTTTATAATTATAATAGACCTATAGTGGCGTTTGTTTGACAAACGCCACTATAGGCCTTCCTGTAGTGGCGTTTGTCAAACGCCACCATAGGCCCTGTTTGACAAACGCCACTATAGGTTCTTAAAAAAAAAAAATTTCACAACAAATTTCACTACATTTTAACAACATTTTTACAACAAATCATGGGTAATTAATTGTTGTTAGTTCAAATTTGAATTTAGCACTGAGATTGCTTTTTTAACCCAACAATAAAAACCAATAACAACCCACTATTTAAAATTTGTTATAAAAATATTATTGTAAAAATATTTTATGGTATGTTTCAAACTATTCTTAAAAAAAAAAAATCAATCCGTAAAAAAAAATAACATTAACACTACCACAAAATAAAATGGGAATAAAATCAAAATGGAGAGGAAGAGAAAAGAATAAATCTAGGTGTGTAGTGAAAGAATAGTGAAAGAAGAAAAAAAAAGAGAGAAAAGAAGAGTGGAGAAGCTAGCTAGACGTTGAGAAAAAGAATTGATAAGGTGAGTGGGAGTAAGGGAGAAAAAGAAGTCTGAAGAAGTTTGAAGAAGTGGAGATAAGGGAGAAAAAAAGAAAGAAGGGAAGAAAAAAAAAAAAAAGGAAGTCTGAACAAGTTGCTAAACGTAGAGAATATGATTGATAAGGTGAGTGGGGTAGGTGGGGTTAGGTGGGTTTTGAATTTTCAATTTTAAAATTTTTTTTATTTAGTTTTTATATATATATATTTATATAAATGAATGTACATAATATTTTCACAATATTTTTATAACAAATTTAAGTGATAGGTTGTTACTAGTTATTATTATTGGAAAAAAAAAGTAATCTTAGTGTTAAGTTCAAATTTGAACTAATAACAACTAACCACTTATAATTTGTTGTGAAAATATTGTAAAAATGTTGTAGACGTAGCACCTCATATATATATATATATATATATAGAAACGCATGTTCACAACATTTTTACAATATTTTTACAACAAATTTTAAGTGGCATATTGTTACTGGTTGTTACTGTTGAGGCAAAAAAGTAATCTTAGTGTTCAGTTCAAATTTAAATCAATAAAAACTAACCACTTATAATTTGTTGTGAAAATGTTATAAAAATGTTGTTAATATAACACTTCTCATTTAAATATAAATATATAATAATATATAATATATATATATATATATATATTACCTGAACGTTGAATCAATTCGTTTTTTTTTTTTTTTTTTTTTTTTTTTTTTTTTTTTTTTTTAAGAATAGTTTAGAATATGCCATAGAATATTCTATGGCATAATCCTAAAACAAATCATAGTTTTTGTGTTTACGGATTGATTTTTTTTAGTTTTTTTTTAATTTTTTTTTAAGGAATATTTTGGAATATGCTATAGAATATTATTCTATAGCATGTTCCTAGCTAGAATATATCACCCCCTTTTTTTTTACGGATTGATTTTTTTTTTTTAAGAATAGTTTGAAACATACCATAAAATATTTTTACAATAATATTTTTATAACAAATTTTAAATAGTGGGTTGTTATTGGTTTTTATTGTTGGGTTAAAAAAGCAATCTCAGTGCTAAATTCAAATTTGAACTAACAACAATTAATTACCCATGATTTGTTGTAAAAATGTTGTTAAAATGTAGTGAAATTTGTTGTGAAATTTTTTTTTTTTAAGAACCTATAGTGGCGTTTGTCAAACAGGGCCTATGGTGGCGTTTGACAAACGCCACTACAGGAAGGCCTATAGTGGCGTTTGTCAAACAAACGCCACTATAGGTCTATTATAATTATAAAAGAAATTAAACCTAGCCGAAAAAAAAATTTAAAAAAAAAGTAAAAAAAAAAAGTGCCTATAGCAGCGTTTGTAAAATCATGGGAAACGCCACTATAGGTCGGACCTATAGTGGCGTTTTTAAAAACGTTGCTATAGGCCCTTAAAAACGCTGCTATAGAGTACCTATAGTAGCGTTTATATAAAACGCTATTATAGGACTTTATGAACGCCGCTATAGGGTACCTATAGTGGCGTTTATATAAAACGCCACTATAGTGTACCTATAGTGGCGTTTTTGACAAACGCCGCTAAAAAAAACGCCACTATAGGCCAAGTTTTTTGTAGTGGTGCTAAAGTATACTTTCAGTTTTTGCTAAAGTATACTCTTAGCAAAGAAGCAATGAAAAAGAGATTTCATTTGTATCTTGGTAAGTTTTATCTTTCATATTACCATAAATAGGAATATGGTGGAATTGTGACAATTACACCTTAAGGAGATAGAAAATGAAAACGGTTTGATATAATTAGGAAAGATGTGATAGAAACAATACAAACCGGTTGGTGCAACATGGAAATATCTTAGCTAGGGTTGTGTGAAACGGAAAAATATTAGGTATTCTCGGAGTACCATAAATGCGTACTCTTCCATCTCACATAAATAGTGAATTTAATTAGTAGGATTTACGTTTATGTAAGAGAATAGAGTATGCATTTATGATACTCTAAGAGTATACAATAATTTTCCGTGTGAAACCTAAAAAATACCACCCTAGAACGAGCTAGGGCCTCAGTTTTGTGGTAGAGATTGAAACAGTCCTCGGCTAGCAAAAGTTTAGTATTGACTAAAAATTGCAGCACATCATGTCAAAAGAAATCGTAACATGTATTGTATTACTGGAAAGAAATACTCACTGTCTTGCCCTTTCATTTCCAAGTTCCAGATGAGCCAAAGGGGAATGAATATAATTCTAGTTGTCCAAATTGTCAATGCATTCATCAGGATAATGGCAACAGTTGAAAGAACCTGAACTCTATTTTGATTTAGAGGCTGTAGGATTAAACTCGTGCTTTCCCCTGGCGTTATAACAGAAATAAATAAAAATGCATGGTAGGTAAAAGAACCTAGTTTTTTTAGTAGAGAAAATTCAGAAATACAACTTTTCTTATAACATCTGCAACAATTTATTGTAGTAGTTAATGGTGAATAGTGAAAAAAATGATAGATTCATATAAAAGTGATTATTTACCACTCACACCATTTCAGTAAATTATGACAAAAATTGTGTCAGTAAAGTTTTTTATGTATACTAGCCGCGAACCTGCATGTTGCGTGTGATAATTATTTTTATAGTGGTTTTATTAATTTTTTTTTTCAATTTAAACTAATCTAATAATGAGTAATGTATTTCGTAATTATATTTTTATTTATTATAGGAACAATCCGAAACACCAAAAAAACCTAAACTAAAAAAAATTAATAAAACTTAACAATGATTTATTGAACCAATATTAGGATAAAATTTTGTTTTTGATAATCTATTAAGGTTATTTTCTTTGTAGAAATTATAATTTTGGCCGCCCAAAACATATTATCAAATAAAAAATTATTAGCAAAATTTAAGAATTAAATTTCTATACATGCATTGTTATAAAATAATAATAATTAAAATAAAATTGCAAAAATTAAAATTTGTTACATATTCAATTATTTCCGTTTGGCTAACCTTTGCTTTCTTTAAATGAATGGCATTATAGAGTACTTCTAATACAACTATTAGGAGTACTTTGTCCACCACAAATGATTAGAAAATAAGCAAAAATTAGTAAAGTCTCATAGTTTAACATCTAAATTGGTTCTCAAAAAAAAAAAAAATCTAAATTGAGCATTATAAAAAATCATGATATGTAACAAAGTAAATACTAAATTATCCAAATCATGCTATGTAATATAATAATATAATATTTTTATATGTTATATTTAATTCTTTAGAATGCAATATGATAACATTTAACAATCAAAGAGAATATATATATAAAAAAAAATAAATAAAAAAATAAAAAAACAACAACAACAACAATTTAAAAAAAAAAAAAACTAAATCACATTAACCCAAAACAGAGTTTTAAAGAATATAAAAAATTATCAACTTAAAGTAGAGATGCAAGAAAAAAAAAATC
>NW_027069563.1:182632-311891 GCF_002906115.3 Quercus suber
GTATAAACTCTCACTAAAAACTAACCGGTATCTTGACATGGTGATAAAAAGCAATTGAATGGATAATGTAGGTTAAAATTCTATTCTATACGTAAAAACTTATCATTTTCAAAAGCTGATCCTCTATCATTAAATGACAGTTTATAAATAACAAGGTACTGAGTTTTACTGCGAGACAAAATATGAAAAATATTGCCAAGTGGAGGAACCTCAGAACCATTTAAAGGTAAAAGGTCAAGCTGAGAATATTAAGGCAGATATTCCTTTCCACTAAAACTTGCCCATTCCTTACTTACCTCACCAGTCACCAGCAATGCAGATCTAGTGACAAGGGCTACACAACTGTAAATAGGTCTATGCAATTGTGGAATTTTCATTGAAGATCCCTGTTAGTTTCTTTAAACCTTTTCTCCTCTCTCGGTGTGTGTGCTAAGACCTTCTCTCTTCTCTCAGTGTATGTGTTAAGACCTTCTCCCCTCTGTTTATGTGCATTAAATACTTAGTATTCTTAAAATATATATATATATATATATATATATTTCTTTAAAAAAAATTTCTTTACACACACCGCCCTCTTTATCCTTCCATTTAATGCTCTCTACATTTGTTCTTAAAAACTCAGAAAAGCTAAAGATTCCAGCTACTTGAGAGAAAGAGAAAAAGAGGTTTACATAGTACACACAATTCTTTTGAAGACTGGGTGGGTAGAGAAAAACTAGGGAGGCAGAAGGTGATGAAGCTGAACCAAAGTGAGGGGATAGTCAAAGCCAAGAGGCACATGACGAAGCGAGAGAAGGTGGTGGAGATGAACTTAGATGATCAGAAAGCGATTCGAGCCAAGACAGAGTCAAGGTTCACACCAAAGAGTGGGGGTACTGTAATTCCAGCAAAGAGGAGGTTAGTTAAAACAATGATGCTTCATTCGATTGTCAAATTTATTGCCTCTCTTCTCCGTTCTCTTTGTTCCTCTGCCTCTGAAGCCCCCAAGGCCGCCCTATCTGAAAAGTCCAGCAGCAGCTCAAAGTTGGTGCCACTTCCACCTCCCAATTCATCAAATAGCAAGTTAAGAGTAACATATTTCCAAATATAATGTTGCACTGGTCTTCTGGAACGATTTCAAGGCCTCTGTTTGATCTTTTCTTTGTCTTCCGCTCCTTCTTTTGGTGGTAATTAAACGATGTCATGTACAGTGAATTTCAAACATTTAGTATTATAATATTTATCAACTTTAATTATATTACATGTCTTTAAAAAGAGATGATAAATAAGAATATGATAATACTTGACAGTACTGGAAATTACACCTTTAATGTTTGAGGTAATTTTCATTTATCTTTTATGTTCCTATTCACAAGGACGTAGTTGTTTGTAGACCAAGGTCTCCCTGGAATTTCTTTCAAAAAAATTCTTTGTATATAAATATTTGAAAGTAAATACCAAAAGTTAATATTTGGTACCCCAAATTGAATCTAAAAAAGAAAGAGTGATGCTAAGAATAATATGAAATTTACTATATAAAAATAAATTTAATAAATATTAATTTTTTGTGGTGTTTAAAACTAAAAGTCTTCCAATTATATTTATTGTCACATCATTAATAAGCTTTATCTTGTAAAATTTAAATGGTCATCACTTTGACCTATATGTGTTTGTATCAAAGTTGTGGCCTATGGATTCAATTGAAAAATAACCATTTCAAATTAAAGGTTGACCAAAATTATTAGGGGGAGGCGTCACTTAACCTATATATGTTTGGTATTATAGTTTGCTTAATTGATGTTTGAGACCTAAATCTAAGTTAAAAGTATAGGATTTTCAATTTTGAGTGATGTCATGCCGCTTGGTTCCACCTTAAGGATTGTTTGATTACTTCTTATTTTTTGTCATCCTTTTTTTTTTTTTAATATATATATATATATATATTAAGAAAACTAGTTAACAACACTAATTAGTTTTTCTAGTAAGAATAATATTGGACATACAGTAATGTTAAATATGAGTTACAACTTTCTGGTTGATATTCTCTCAAAAAAAAAAAAAAAAAATCTAATTGACACTATTTCCTTTATAAAATAGTCAATAAATAAGTATTTTATGTCAAGAACATGTCAAAAGTCGAACTAGGCTTCAGAGTTACATTTTCTAGTGGATTCTTTGATATATTTTATACATTGAAAGAAAAATTGTTATGATATTAATTATGCAATTACACTTAGTGGATACTTTGATAATTGTTGTGATTTAAAAGACTAATTGATTGGAAATGTAATAAGTTATAAGTAACCATTATTTTATAAATCTTCTTTTATTTATATTTTGTTAATATTATATAGATGTTAGTTTTATTTTTCATATATTAATTTAATATTGTTAAAACTTTTGATGCTTTGGCCCCCCAGAAGAAACTTGGCTCTGTTCCTACCTCTCCAAAAATAATGTACACTTTTTGTTGAGAAGAATAATTTACATTGACGTTATAGGAATAATTTACAAGACAAAATCCAACTAGAATTTGTTGTGATAGTCAAAGGTGGTCCAATGCTGTGTAGCAAACATGTTCTATAAAGTTAGAAATTGTGAGTGTGGGACAGAGATTGTTCCCACCACGCGGGGTGTATTTTTCTTTGACGGGATTTAGCAGATCCAACTCCACGGCATGTCGTTCATGTAGTAGAGATGCCATAAGATTAAAGTCCAAAGTAACGGCAGGCAATGATAGTTATTTCATGATCCCATTCAAACGATGATGCAGATGTACACAAAATCTTCTATGGTCACGTGTTGCGCTCGCATTTAAGTGGTGACGTTTTAGAGGTAGTGATGCTACTGATTCTACAAACATTCTTTTTGAACAAATCATATTACAAATTGATGTATCACTTGTTACAAAAAGAAGAAAAATACAAAAGTACCATAAGTTTTATTAAATATGATTGGTGTGAGCTTAACAAAATAATATGATTTGTGTGAGCTTAACAAATTAATGTGATATTCAATATGATTGGTGTGAGCTTAACAAAATAATAAATGAGTGTTTGAATTATTTCTTATAATTGGTGATATATTAATTTGTAGAGTTTAAATCCAATAAGAATGCGGTAGAAAATCCATAGTTTACATCCTCAAAGAGGAGGTTACTATCTGTCGGCCATATAGGCTAGTTGATGCTACTAGGGATGCTACAATTCTACAAACTATGGATGAACTCAAATGACAAAGCCAGAGAAGCTGTTGGAGATGAACTAAGATGATCAGAATGGGATGAGTAGAGCCAAGACAAAGCCATGGTTCACACCAAAGAATGGGAGTGTAATTCCAACAAAGAGGAGGTTAGTTAAAACAATGATGCTTGATTGGATTGTCCAATCTATTGCCTCTCTTCTTCGTTCTCTTTGTTCCTCTGCCTCTGAAGCCCCCAAGGCCTTATCTAAAAATTTCAGCCGCAGCGCAAAGTTGGTGCCATTTCCACCACCCAATTCAACAAATGGCAAGAAGAAAGAATAAAACATTTCCATACCCATCATTGCATGGCAATGCATCAATTAGGGCCGGCTGAAGCTATAGGCGACTTAGTGCCCGTTTGTTTCCACGTTTTGAGCCCAAAACGCGCTTTTTGAAAAAAGTCAAGCCTAAATGTGCGTTTGGTGAAGCCCAAAACACAACTTTTTGTCAAAAGTTTCGTTTTATATTTGTGAAGAAATGCGCATTCACTGAAAGCTCCACTTCGGTCCATTTTGCAAAAGTCCCATGCGCGTTCATCATATATCCGTTGGAGAATATTGGCAATTACCAAATTACCCTTCAATCTGTCCTCAGTCCTTAGTCTGTGCGCCTCATTCCTCTCCTCTCCTCTCATCTCTCTGCTCTTCCCTCACCGTTTTGCTATAAACACAGCACCACCCAACAAAATCAACAAAATCGAAATCAACTCATTTCAAACCCGGTCTATCACTGGTCTACCATCACAATCAACACAATTAACAAAACTCATTTCAAACCCAACTCAAAATAAACCCAAAACAAAATCAACTCAAAATCAAACCCAAAATCCATAGAAAATCAACTCAAAATAACCATTAACTGAAAACCCATAACCCAAACCCAAAATCAAAATCAAATACAAATACAAACCCAATGTTTCAATCATCTTCATCTTCTTCATCTTCTTCATCATCTTCTCTGGAGGAAGTGAAAAAGCGGCTTTCGAATTGTCAAAAAAAAAAAAAAAAGGCTCAGCAGTGGAACGTTCTGGAGGAAGTGAAAGGGAAAAAGGGGAAAGAATGAAGAAAAAAGTGAAAAGTGGAATGTGGAATGTTCTGGAGGGGAAGTGGTAGGGAAAAAGGGAAAAGAAGGAAAAAGAAAAAGAAAAAGAAAAAAGAGAAGGGTACGTGGGTGGAGGAGAAAAAAAAAGGGGGTAAAAAGAAGAAGAAGGAGGAAATGTTATCATAATATTTGTACAATATTTTCACAATAAATCTTAAATGGTAGGTTATTATTAGCTAATATTGGTGAGAAAAAAATAATTTTTTTAGAAAGAGAAAGAAATAATTGTAATAATACGTTCAAATTAAAATCAGTATCAATTATCACAATAATTTCACAATATTTTCACAATAAATCTTAAATGGTAGGTTATTATTAGCTAATATTGATGAGAAAAAAATAATTTTTTTAGAAAGAAAAAAATTGATTTAAGTATATGAAGTAGTTGATTTAAGTATGAAATAAACTCACATAAAAAATAATAAAAAAAAGTATGAAATAAACTCCCTTATATATACATTGTCATTTTTGGTAATTTATCCCTCAAACTGCCACTTTTATAAGTGCTAGCCAAACACTCAATTTTTTTTAAAAACACTTTTTAACAGTTTTTACCAAACACCCAGCTTTTTGAAACTCCATTTTTTCATTATGCACTTTTTGAAAACTTCACTTTTTCATTATGCACTTTTACAAAAAGCTCAACCAAACTCACCCTTAGGCACCCGCCTAAGGTTCCCACTTATAAGAGGGCCCCCAAATAGTAATAATATATTATCTAATATTATTTTTCCATCTGAGAAAAAAAAAATTACAAACGGCATCACCATGAAGGCTTGTTTCTCACAGAGGCCCGTTTCTCGCCCAAAAAAAATTTCTAACGACCATCACCAAATCTCATCAGGCCAGCTCGTTTCTCACAGAGGCCCGTTTATCACATAGAAGAAAGTTGAAGTGACAATGTGACATGAAAGCTAATTCCATCAGATCAAACCATCACCAAATCTTTAGCTTGCAGAAGAAAAGATTACAAACGGCAAAAATGTTTAGCTTACAGAAGAAAATATTACAAAAGCAGAAAGAAGAGGCAAATAAGAAAAAAAAAAAAAAAAAAAAAAAAAAAAAAAAAAAGTTCAAGATTTTTTATTGCATTTATAATTTCATTGAAAAGACCTTTTCCAGAAGTATCATCTACGTTTAAAAATTCCACAAAATGTTCATCTATTTTTATCAAACTTATTGAAATATCTACATATCTTAGTATGAGAGTCATTTGTTCTTAATGACTTACATCAGGGGTACAATCAAGTATAATAGAAAAGTATTTTGCTTCTTTAATCTTTTTTATAATTTTACTTTTAATTTCATTTGCTAATAATTGTATCACTTCATTTTGTATATTATGTCCAAGATAATGATTAGGATTGCACCATGTTGAATACATTGAACATGGTCTTGCATTACTGGATCAAATTCTGCAATCATTTCAATTATACTTAAAAAATTTCCGTTATTTTCTTAATAGATCTTTTTGTTATTTCCTGGAATGCCAAATTATTTTTACCAAGATTTTTTACCACCGCTATTATTCTTAATAATACTTTTTTCCAATGATCTTTCTCTTTCTTAATTTGTTCTTGGACATTTTTCTCAATTGTTTTATTCTTCTAATATTAGTTCTAAATCAATCCAAGTATTCATATTGGTAATATGCTCACTGTTGTTTTGTGATTTTTAAGAATAGAACTAATATTTTTCCAATCCTTAGTTCCTCCATTAGCTAGTTGATTTGTATTAGATTTTGAATTAAACAACTTGCAACAAAAACAAAATACTTTATCTAGTCTTTCGAATACACTAACCATTTTCTATCATGTTTCTCCCCATTTGGTAATTTTCGAATATAATGCGTAGTAGAAAAATGTCTAGAGTTCTATCTATAGGAAAGTTTAGATCATCAACTCTTATTGGACCATTTTCTATTAACAAATCTCTTAATTTTATATCAATAGTTTTCCATTGACTTGGATCAAAAATATTTGTAGGAATATAATTTGGTTGATTATTAAATTTTCCTCTCCTCTAAATTATTTTGAGCTTCATTATTAAGAATGGTGACATTACATGTTTGAACATTATCATGACCACCTTCGTTATTATCATTTTGTTGTATATTTTCATTATCTTCTAATTCTTTTTGACGAATTTCTTGTTCATTTATGAAACCTTCACTCAAATTTTCTACAAGATTTTGTTTTTTATTAGTAATAAATTTGTCCATAGCTCCTTTTTGAGATTCAATTAGTTCTTCTATTTGTCTTTGTCTTTTTTTTTTTTTTTTTTCATATCCAGATAAATATTTTCTAGTAACATTTGTAATTAAAAAATATACAATCTATAATAAAAAAAAAAAAAAAACAATTTAACTAGAATAATATAAATTTAATGTATAAAACAATAGAACCTTTTTACCAAAAGCACAATTGCAACTTTAATTAATATGATCACTTTACACTTTAAACCTGCACAAAAAAATTAAAGTTAATATTAGTACAAAGTAAATTATTCTAAATTTATAATTTTGTTATTAATGCTCTTTTTTTTTTTTTTTTGGTAGCAGTAAACCTATATTTTTAGCATAAATGCATAATGTGTAGGACTCAAATTGATTGGATCCACTAACACTAAGACCTGCTCACTAGCAAAATGTGTAGAACTCAACTTGATCTACTAAGACTAAGACTAGCCCACCATCCCTCTAAATCTGATTTCTTCAAAAAAAAAAAAAAAAAAAAGAGAACGTGTAGGACTAGATCACTGGATCAATGCCTTAATTCCCATGCCACTCATATGATTTCTTAAAAAAAAAAAAACAAAAAAAAAAAACAAAAAAAAAAGACAAAAAGTGTAAGACAAACGTGTAAGACTTAACCAACAGACCATTCAAAAGAATCAAAAGGCTTCTAGAGTTCTAGAGAAATCTAAGGAATCTAAAGAGTACTAAAGTTCAGCTTCAGCCAAAAAGAGAAAAAAAAACCCAGACACGCCCACGCCTCTTCAAAAAAAAAAAAAAAAAACCCAAACACCCATGAAAAAAAACCGAGACACCCAGCAGCAAACATGAAAAGAGAAAGAGACAAAGGAAGAGAAAACAAAAAACGAACCTTCATGAACACACAAGTCTATTGCCAACACAGACACAGTTGATGACTGATGAGTAAGCCAACTAATGAGTGTTTTTTTAGAATCAATATAGAGAGAGTCAGAGATTGAGTTTTTTTTTTTTTTTTTCTCTACTTTTGTAATATTTTCTTCTGTAAGCTAAACATTTTTGCTGTTTGTAATCTTTTCTTCTGCAAGCTAAAGATTTGGTGATGGTTTGATCTAATGGAATTAGCTTTCATGTCACATTGTCACTTCAGCTTTCTTCTATGTGATTAACGGGCCTCTGTGAGAAACGAGCTGGCCTGATGAGATTTAGTGATGGCCGTTAGAAATTTTTNAAAAAAAAAAAAAAAAAAAAAAAAAAAAGAAGAAGAAAAGCAAAGAAGAAACAGCAAGGAAAGAAGAAATAAAAGATCAGAAATTTACAATAACAGAAATGAACAAAGTAAACAGAAAGCCAAAAGGAAGGACTTACCTCGGAGAAGAAAACCGTGGCGCTGCGCAGGAAAAAATCGCTGGGAAGGAAGGCGGAGAAGATGAGAACCAGAGCAATAATGGAGGAGCTTTTTCGAAAAGGTGAAAAGAAAATGATGAGGAGAGGGGAAGTTTAAAACCAAAGATTGGGAAGCTGAAAAACCAGTGGGAAAATCAAGGAGACTCATCATGTGAAGCATTAACTCCCCCAATCAAAAGGTGCCACGTGGACCACAACCCAAAAGGAACCGCCGCAGCACATTAATTACAGCTCAAAAACCCAACCGCCTACTGCTAAAAAACCTTTCACCTTCCTTGGTCAACACGACACGTCATGACGACCACGGAATCCGGGGGCAATTGATGGGACTGACGAAGTAGATCTTGTAAGAGGTAAGTTGGACCGATGAGGAAAGTCTTCAATGACGAGAAAACACGTTACTGACGGGGACAACATTTCGTTCAATACCATCAGTAAATGACAGGGACGGTTACAAACCCAGTTGGACAGACCGTTGGGATCTAATTAAAGCCACATGATGAGGCCAGGAAGCGTTACCCAGAGGGAAGTTAAACCTCCATAAATTACCCAACGGCTAGAACCTACAACAACATATATAAATCCCTCACACTCTCCCACTGAAGAGGTATGAACATATTGAGATTGATGCTATTTGATTGCTTATTTTTGTAATTCTTGACACTAACTTTAGCATTGGAGACGTTGTGGCAGGCACCACACTGGTGACCGTCCTTAAGAAAACACCCTTGCCGGAGGCCCAAGATCGTCCCTGTCTACATTCATTGACTGACGAATTCACACTTCATCAATTACTAATATAAATAAACTTATATGGATGATGTGTCTTAGTGGAAACACTTATTTGGCACTTAATTGTCAATTTACTAATAAAAAAGGACTTGGGAGATGTGTTATGATGAATTGCATTTATCTGACACTTAATGGACTAGATTACTAATAGAATTGGATGGCATGACCAATATGAAAATGGAATCAAATGAGTGTGCCAAAATGAAAATTTTGAAATGTAGTAGAGTTAAAATAAAAATAAGCATAAACTTTAATGGCTAAAAGCCTAAAAGTGTACTTTAGTCAAAATTGATGATGTGACAAGTTATAAATTTTTTGAATTTTCAAAAAAATTATGTTAAAATCATCTTATAAGTTTTAGAGGATGTCAATCCAAAATAAATAAAAACATTTTCAATCTAAATTAAATTTGATCAAGCAGATGACATACAATCTCTTAAAAAAATAAAGAAAATCATAATAGAATATTCATTATATTTGGCTTGAATATTTTTAGAATGTAAAATTTAGAATGCACACAATTTTGCAAGATAAAGGTAAATTTGGAAGATTAAATAGATAGGGGGGGGGGGGTTGGGGGAGAATGATAAGTTGATAACATCAAGTAAACCTGAAATTTGGTTTCTAATTAAATAGCCACTTAGCCAATTATGGAACCAAAACTTTAGTGCTCTAANTAGAGATGCCATAAGATTAAAGTCCAAAGTAACGGCAGGCAATGATAGTTATTTCATGATCCCATTCAAACGATGATGCAGATGTACACAAAATCTTCTATGGTCACGTGTTGCGCTCGCATTTAAGTGGTGACGTTTTAGAGGTAGTGATGCTACTGATTCTACAAACATTCTTTTTGAACAAATCATATTACAAATTGATGTATCACTTGTTACAAAAAGAAGAAAAATACAAAAGTACTATAAGTTTTATTAAATATGATTGGTGTGAGCTTAACAAAATAATATGATTGGTGTGAGCTTAACAAAATAATAAATGAGTGTTTGAATTATTTCTTATAATTGGTGACATATTAATTTGTAGAGTTTAAATCCAATAAGAATGCGGTAGAAAATCCATAGTTTACATCCTCAAAGAGGAGGTTACTGTCTGTCGGCCATATAGGCTAGTTGATGCTACTAGGGATGCTACAATTCTACAAACTATGGATGAACTCAAATGACAAAGCCAGAGAAGCTGTTGGAGATGAACTCAGATGATCAGAATGGGATGAGTAGAGCCAAGACAAAGCCACGGTTCACACCAAAGAATGGGAGTGTAATTCCAACAAAGAGGAGGTCAGTTAAAACAATGATGCTTGATTGGATTGTCCAATCTATTGCCTCTCTTCTTCGTTCTCTTTGTTCCTCTGCCTCTGAAGCCCCCAAGGCCTTATCTAAAAATTTCAGCCGCAGCTCAAAGTTGGTGCCATTTCCACCACCCAATTCAACAAATGGCAAGAAGAAAGAATAAAACATTTCCATACCCATCATTGCATGGCAATGCATCAATTAGGGCCGGCTGAAGCTATAGGCGACTTAGTGCCCGTTTGTTTCCACGTTTTGAGCCCAAAATGCGCTTTTTGAAAAAAGTCAAGCTTAAATGTGCGTTTGGTGAAGCCCAAAACACAACTTTTTGTCAAAAGTTTCGTTTTATATTTGTGAAGAAACGCGCATTCACTGAAAGCTCCACTTCGGTCCATTTTGCAAAAGTCCCATGTGCGTTCATCATATATCCGTTGGAGAATATTGGCAATTACCAAATTACCCTTCAATCTGTCCTCAGTCCTTAGTCTGTGTGCCTCATTCCTCTCCTCTCATCTCATCTCTCTGCTCTTCCCTCACCGTTTTGCTACAAACACAGCACCACCCAACAAAATCAACAAAATCGAAATCAACTCATTTCAAACCCGGTCTATCACTGGTCTACCATCACAATCAACACAATCAACAAAACCCATTTCAAACCCAACTCAAAATAAACCCAAAACAAAATCAACTCAAAATCAAACCCAAAATCCACAGAAAATCAACTCAAAATAACCATTAACTGAAAACCCATAACCTAAACCCAAAATCAAAATCAAATACAAATACAAACCCAATGTTTCAATCATCTTCATCTTCTTCATCATCTTCTCTGGAGGAAGTGAAAAAGCGGCTTTTGAATTGTCAAAAAAAACAGTGGAACGTTCTGGAGGAAGTGAAAGGGAAAAAGGGGAAAGAATGAAGAAAAAAGTGAAAAGTGGAATGTGGAATGTTCTGGAGGGGAAGTGGTAGGGAAAAAGGGAAAAGAAGGAAAAAGAAAAAGAAAAAGAAAAAAGAGAAGGGTACGTGGGTGGAAGAGAAAAAAAAAGGGGGGAAAAAGAAGAAGGAGGAAATGTTATCATAATATTTATACAATATTTTCACAATAAATCTTAAAGGGTAGGTTATTATTAGCTAATATTGGTGAGAAAAAAATAATGTTTTTAGAAAGAGAAAGAAATAATTGTAATAATACGTTCAAATTAAAATCAATATCAATTATCACAATAATTTCACAATAAATTTTAAGTGGTAGGTTATTATTAGCTAATATTGATGAGAAAAAAATAATTTTTTTAGAAAGAAAAAAATTGATTTAAGTATATGAAGTAGTTGATTTAAGTATGAAATAAACTCACATAAAAAATAATAATAAAAAGTATGAAATAAACTCCCTTATATATACATTGTCTTTTTTGGTAATTTATCCCTCAAACTGCCACTTTTATAAGTGCTAGCCAAACACTCAGTTTAAAAAAAAAACAATTTTTAACAGTTTTTATCAAACACCCAGCTTTTTGAAACTCCATTTTTTCATTATGCACTTTTTGAAAACTTCATTTTTTCATTATGCACTTTTACAAAAAGCTCAACCAAACTCACCCTTAGGCACCCGCCTAAGGCTTCCACTTATAAGAGGGCCCCCAAATAGTAATAATATATTATCTAATATTATTTTTCCATCTGAGAAAAAAAAAATTACAAACGGCATCATCGTGAAGGCTTGTTTCTCACAGAGGCCCGTTTCTCACCCAAAGAAAAATTTCTAACGGCCATCACTAAATCTCATCAGGCCAGCTCGTTTCTCACAGAGGCCCGTTAATCACATAGAAGAAAGCTGAAGTGACAATGTGACATGAAAGCTAATTCCATTAGATCAAACCATCACCAAATCTTTAGCTTGCAGAAGAAAAGATTACAAACAGCAAAAATGTTTAGCTTACAGAAGAAAATATTACAAAAGTAGAGAAAAAAAAAAAAAAAAAGTGTGTGCAAGAGGTGGCTATGTGGAAAGCATAATCAAAGTACGGAAAATGCACATGTGGGGCAAGGTGTGTTGAATACACAACCAATCAACCAAACATATTCCTAATGAGGAAACAAGAGAAATCCCAAAATTTGGTACTCATCGGAGTCCAAATAAGAGAGAAAATGCCTAAGAAACATTTTATCAAACACCTAGCATGCACACTATGAACAATAATGTGAAACAATGCATGAACATCATGAAATCCACCCTTAATACATGTTCTTTTTGGCACAAGGGGCCAACATCCAAAGCAAATTATCAAAAGAAGCCAATCCCATACAAAAATTTGACAAAAATTAAAATTTTCCAACTCCTATGATGAACATCCCAACCAAGAGTACAAAACTCTCCAAAACATAATCTAAGGATTTAAATCAATGAAAAGAGTTTAAAATTACCTTAGAGATGTTAATGGAATGAATAACCATTCGAATTGATTGGGTTTTGATGTAAAAATATTGAAAGAGGGGTTTAAGAGAGGATGAAGAGGTTTAAAAACAGGTTTCCCACAAAAAGCCCTTTAAAAAGCTATTTTTGGGTGTTTCGCGATTAGCGAGTCGTGAGATGAGTCGCGAGTGAGTCATGAAACCATTCTATGTAAACTCGTGACTGGGTCTCGCGACTAGGCAAGTCACCAAAACGAGTAACCAAAACTCGCTACTCGTGAGAGTAGCCAGAATGAGTAGCCAAAAATTTTGACACTTGTTTTTCAACACAAAACATGCTTAAACATTGAAGAACAAAGTAAGCACTAAACATGAACACAAAGAGTGATGAAAATCACTTCCAAATACATATAAAATGATC
The DNA here is from genome assembly GCF_002906115.3 of Quercus suber. Classification (NCBI taxonomy): domain Eukaryota; kingdom Viridiplantae; phylum Streptophyta; class Magnoliopsida; order Fagales; family Fagaceae; genus Quercus; species Quercus suber. The sequence goes on from NW_027069563.1 coordinate 195,507, forward strand.
AAATTTTTTTTTGATTTGATCCATATATAGTTAAGCACACACATATTACATTTAAACAAATACAATCGAACAAATGAATAAGACATTCATTGAACATTAGGCATGTGTGTTGTGTGTGTGTATTAAATGTGAAATAGTTCTTAGTTTAGAGTGAAGATTCAATGATCAATTCAATCAAGTCATACACACTTAGTTCTAAGTCAAGTGGTCTATCTCAATTATAGAAATAAACATATATAACCTCCTACAAAAAAATGATTACATATCTTTGAAGCTTTCCGTTTGGCTTCTTTACAATTCATAACATATGATCATTTTTTTTTATCTTTACATCTCTTTTTGAGATTGATGCCTAAAATTTTTGATATTTCAATTTATGAACAAGCCTTTGGCTTTTTGGGCACCACACATTTTCAATACAAGTCACTTTCCTTTTTTCCTAATCAAATACTAGTATATGCGACAGTTTTTACAGCTTATTATCTCTTTTCATTTTAAGATTTATATTAGTTGAGCTTTTTAAGCAAAAATAAAAGAGTGGGAAGAGATATATGTACAAGTCTACGCATGTATCAAAACCAACATGACTATTGACTAATCATTCATGACAACCTTGAAGATTGATTTACAACAATCACACATAGATGTCAAGATTTTTCCCACAAAGATAGATGTGCATAAATAGCAAGCTAAGTTCATAAATGCACTACGTCATATGTATGAAAGTACAATGCTAAACTCACATGAGATAAGTGCTCAAACATATACAATTAAATTTTTTGAATTTTTCACTTTTTATGTGGTTTTGGATTTTTTTACTCACACAAAACTAAAATATAAAAGTAAGATCAAAACAAAAGCAATGCATACAAAGAAATGCAAGATGCATAAAATGCATGAAGATATAACATTCAATGCATGAAAGATCCCATAAAGATCGAAAGAATTAGATTAAAGACCAAAAAAGTAAAAGTTTAATCATAGGAACCCTTCTTCATCCAAATGGAACAATTGTTTGGAATGAGTGTCTCATGTGAAGAGAGACGATGGTTAGAAGAGTGAGAATCAGAGATGCACATAGACAATGAGTTAAGAGCATTAAACACTTTCTTTAACAACATGTTATTTTCACTTAAAACTGGTTTAGCTTTCATAGCACACCTTCTAAGAAGCTCAAGTTTCTCTTTTATTTTAATTCTTTTAAGAGTTTGAAACTTAAAGCAATAAGGTCTAAGATGACCAAGGGTACCACAATAGTGACAAATAATGTGTTTAGGTCTACTAGACTTTTTGGGAAGGGATTTAGTAACATGATTTTGTTCTCTCTTCAATTTGGAACATTGAGGTCTTATGTGACCGATCACACCACAATGGTGGCAAGTTGGAACAACCTTAGATCTATTCAAAACCTTAGATTGAGACCTAAACAGGGGCTTTAACTTAATAGCCTTTCTCTTCACCTTTTGATTTCTTTTGTGTGGAGGAATGTACACCGATTTGTCCTTTGAGGTAGAATACATAATAGGCACAAAATCGGATATCACAACATGATTGCAACAAATATTTTCATTATATTTAGTAATAGGTTCAGCAATCAAACACTTGACATGCATCTTAAGAGATTCATTTTCATATTTTAGCTCATCAACAAGTTCGTTAGACAAAACAAGTTTAGCATCCAAGTTCATATTCAAACACTCAAACTTTTTCAGCTTTTCAAGAGAATTTTTAGGAAGTTTCTTATATTTTTCAACTAATTTGTTGGATTCATTGAGCTTAACAATCAAATTATCATTTTTACAAAATAACTTGCTCAAATCCTTATGAAACTTCATAATATTTTTCTTAAAGAGTTTTATGTTAGGAATATCCACAACACCCAAAGATTCATGTAACATAGCATCACAACTATGAGGATTATCACTCATAGAAGCGTTTTCACAAACATATGACAAGTTACATTTATCAACATCCAAAACATGCATAGAAGCACACAAATCACTATCCATAACAAATAACACAAGGGGTCAAAGATCACATTTAGGTATTTAAATCTCAACAAGTATACCTGCTCTGATACCAATTGAATGTTCAAATAGTGTGTAAAACACCTTGAACAAAGACCCCTAAATTACAAATTATCAATTCAAGTTTATTATCAAATAATGTATATGCAGAATATGAAAATAAGCTAAAACAAAATTGATTAGATAATCTAAACCAAATAAAATTACAACCATAGCAAAAATTAAATGGCAAAGATTAAGGGAAGAGAGATGCAAACACAAAGACAACACAGTGATGTGTTATCGAAGAGGAAACCGAAATTCTCGACGTAAAACCTCTCTGCTGCCCTCCAAGTGGTCAATAATTTACTAAAGAATGAAGTTAGGATACATGAACAGCAGAAGACTCTCCAAGCCTAATCTACCCAGTGTACCTAAGCCTTCCAAGCTTCTTACTCTAACGAGGTTACGCCAAACTTTTGTCTTCTCTAGTTTACCAGATTTCGCTATAGTCTATAGCATCAACCAATATCAATTGGTCCCTTCCTAACTACTTTCCAAGCACCAAATGACCTTCTCACAAATATGAGTATGGTGAGATAAATATTTGGCTAATGTACCTCTCAAGGAGGTGTCAATGGAGAGGGTGATGGTAGAGGAATTTGGAGAATCAAAGGATGAAGATTGTGGTTGAGTCAATCTTGTTTTTCTCTAGGGTTTCTCTTTCAAAATTCTCTTTGGAAGCTCTTAACAATACGTGGGTATAAGGGGTATTTATACTGATGTGTGTTTGGAATGCGAAAGGCCAAGTTTGTTACAAACAGAGCTGTTTGGCGACTTGACCTCGTGACTCGAACGAGTTTCAAGTTTGAGTTGCAAGTTAACTGTCTGGCTAGACTAGAAGTTTTGTCCTGTAGTGCTACAGCTAGCGTGACTCTTTAACTCCCCTGCATGCTTCACACATGTGCCACCTTTGGCGACTCGCCAATCATGAGATCCAGTCGCAAGACTCTTCTTGAGTGCACACTTCTTGAGCTTTCTTCACACACTACCCTTACATAATTTCCATCTAAATACAGGATATCTAATTGCTAAATGACAAGCAAATTTGACACGAAATAAAGCCAATACATGATTGAATAAATTCAACCTTACACAATACTTTTAATAAGGAATGATTATTCCTCATTTTAAGGAATATGAATTCATATGGAATGATTATTACATATAATAAAAACATAACCAAATAACTGTATAGCTAAACAATAAGAATAGTTATTACATTATAGTGTCTATTACAATTTACCAAACGTACACTTATTCATTACTAATAATGAAACGAAATCACAATTGTGATTATATTATTTGACTTAATTAATTAAATCAACTTTCATTTATCAACCCTAAAAATCTTGTATTGTTAAAAAAATCATTCATATTTTTTTTTTTAAATTGACTATTTATATTATTTATAAATTAAATGATAATTTTATATTTTATTTATTCATAATTTCAGATAATTCAATGATAAACCTCTATATATATATATATATATATNCTACCTCTCCAAAAATAATGTACACTTTTTGTTGAGAAGAATAATTTACATTGACGTTATAGGAATAATTTACAAGACAAAATCCAACTAGAATTTGTTGCGATAGTCAAAGGTGGTCCAATGCTGTGTAGCAAACATGTTCTATAAAGTTAGAAATTGTGAGTGTGGGACAGAGATTGTTCCCACCACGCGGAGTGTATTTTTATTTGACGGGATTTAGCAGACCCAACTCCACGGCATGTCGTTCATGTACTAGAGATGCCATAAGATTAAAGTCCAAAGTAACGGCAGGCAATGATAGTTATTTCATGATCCCATTCAAACGATGATGCAGATGTACACAAAATCTTCTATGGTCACGTGTTGCGCTCGCATTTAAGTGGTGACGTTTTAGAGGTAGTGATGCTACTGATTCTACAAACATTCTTTTTGAACAAATCATATTACAAATTGATGTATCACTTGTTACAAAAAGAAGAAAAATACAAAAGTACTATAAGTTTTATTAAATATGATTGGTGTGAGCTTAACAAAATAATATGATTGGTGTGAGCTTAACAAAATAATAAATGAGTGTTTGAATTATTTCTTATAATTGGTGACATATTAATTTGTAGAGTTTAAATCCAATAAGAATGCGGTAGAAAATCCATAGTTTACATCCTCAAAGAGGAGGTTACTGTCTGTCGGCCATATAGGCTAGTTGATGCTACTAGGGATGCTACAATTCTACAAACTATGGATGAACTCAAATGACAAAGCCAGAGAAGCTGTTGGAGATGAACTCAGATGATCAGAATGGGATGAGTAGAGCCAAGACAAAGCCACGGTTCACACCAAAGAATGGGAGTGTAATTCCAACAAAGAGGAGGTCAGTTAAAACAATGATGCTTGATTGGATTGTCCAATCTATTGCCTCTCTTCTTCGTTCTCTTTGTTCCTCTGCCTCTGAAGCCCCCAAGGCCTTATCTAAAAATTTCAGCCGCAGCTCAAAGTTGGTGCCATTTCCACCACCCAATTCAACAAATGGCAAGAAGAAAGAATAAAACATTTCCATACCCATCATTGCATGGCAATGCATCAATTAGGGCCGGCTGAAGCTATAGGCGACTTAGTGCCCGTTTGTTTCCACGTTTTGAGCCCAAAATGCGCTTTTTGAAAAAAGTCAAGCTTAAATGTGCGTTTGGTGAAGCCCAAAACACAACTTTTTGTCAAAAGTTTCGTTTTATATTTGTGAAGAAACGCGCATTCACTGAAAGCTCCACTTCGGTCCATTTTGCAAAAGTCCCATGTGCGTTCATCATATATCCGTTGGAGAATATTGGCAATTACCAAATTACCCTTCAATCTGTCCTCAGTCCTTAGTCTGTGTGCCTCATTCCTCTCCTCTCATCTCATCTCTCTGCTCTTCCCTCACCGTTTTGCTACAAACACAGCACCACCCAACAAAATCAACAAAATCGAAATCAACTCATTTCAAACCCGGTCTATCACTGGTCTACCATCACAATCAACACAATCAACAAAACCCATTTCAAACCCAACTCAAAATAAACCCAAAACAAAATCAACTCAAAATCAAACCCAAAATCCACAGAAAATCAACTCAAAATAACCATTAACTGAAAACCCATAACCTAAACCCAAAATCAAAATCAAATACAAATACAAACCCAATGTTTCAATCATCTTCATCTTCTTCATCATCTTCTCTGGAGGAAGTGAAAAAGCGGCTTTTGAATTGTCAAAAAAAAAAAAAAAAAAAAAGGGCTCAACAGTGGAACGTTCTGGAGGAAGTGAAAGGGAAAAAGGGGAAAGAATGAAGAAAAAAGTGAAAAGTGGAATGTGGAATGTTCTGGAGGGGAAGTGGTAGGGAAAAAGGGAAAAGAAGGAAAAAGAAAAAGAAAAAGAAAAAAGAGAAGGGTACGTGGGTGGAAGAGAAAAAAAAAGGGGGGAAAAAGAAGAAGGAGGAAATGTTATCATAATATTTATACAATATTTTCACAATAAATCTTAAAGGGTAGGTTATTATTAGCTAATATTGGTGAGAAAAAAATAATGTTTTTAGAAAGAGAAAGAAATAATTGTAATAATACGTTCAAATTAAAATCAATATCAATTATCACAATAATTTCACAATAAATTTTAAGTGGTAGGTTATTATTAGCTAATATTGATGAGAAAAAAATAATTTTTTTAGAAAGAAAAAAATTGATTTAAGTATATGAAGTAGTTGATTTAAGTATGAAATAAACTCACATAAAAAATAATAATAAAAAGTATGAAATAAACTCCCTTATATATACATTGTCTTTTTTGGTAATTTATCCCTCAAACTGCCACTTTTATAAGTGCTAGCCAAACACTCAGTTTAAAAAAAAAACAATTTTTAACAGTTTTTATCAAACACCCAGCTTTTTGAAACTCCATTTTTTCATTATGCACTTTTTGAAAACTTCATTTTTTCATTATGCACTTTTACAAAAAGCTCAACCAAACTCACCCTTAGGCACCCGCCTAAGGCTTCCACTTATAAGAGGGCCCCCAAATAGTAATAATATATTATCTAATATTATTTTTCCATCTGAGAAAAAAAAAATTACAAACGGCATCATCGTGAAGGCTTGTTTCTCACAGAGGCCCGTTTCTCACCCAAAGAAAAATTTCTAACGGCCATCACTAAATCTCATCAGGCCAGCTCGTTTCTCACAGAGGCCCGTTAATCACATAGAAGAAAGCTGAAGTGACAATGTGACATGAAAGCTAATTCCATTAGATCAAACCATCACCAAATCTTTAGCTTGCAGAAGAAAAGATTACAAACAGCAAAAATGTTTAGCTTACAGAAGAAAATATTACAAAAGTAGAGAAAAAAAAAAAAAAAAACTCAATCTCTGACTCTCTCTATATTGATTCTTAAAAAAAACACTCATTAGTTGGCTTACTCATCAGTCATCAACTGTGTCTGTGTTGGCAGTAGACTTATGTGTTCACTGAAGGTTCGTTTTTTGTTTTCTCTTCCTTGTCTCTTTCATCTTTTTCATGTTTGCTGCTGGGTCTCTCGGGTTTTTTTCATGGGTGTTTGGTTTTTTTTTTTTTTTTTTTTTTTTTTTTTTTTTGAAGAGGCGTGGGCGTGTCTGGGTTTTTTTTTTTTTTTTTCTCTTTTGGCTGAAGCTGAACTTTAGTACTCTTTAGATTCCTTAGATTTCTCTAGAACTCTAGAAGCCTTTTGATTCTTTTGAATGGTCTGTTGGTTAAGTCTTACACGTTTGTCTTACACTTTTTGTCTTTTTTTTTTTTTTGTTTTTTTGTTTTTTGTGTTTTTTTCTTAAGAAATCAGATGAGTGGCATGGGAATTAAGGCATTGATCTAGTGATCTAGTCCTACACGTTCTCTTTTTTTTTTTTTTTTTTTTTGAAGAAATCAGATTTAGAGGGATGGTGGGCTAGTCTTAGTCTTAGTAGATCAAGTTGAGTTCTACACATTTTGCTAGTGGGCAGGTCTTAGTGTTAGTCGATCCAATCAATTTGAGTCCTACACATTATGCATTTATGCTAAAAATATAGGTTTACTGCTACCAAAAAAAAAAAAGAGCATTAATAACAAATTATAAATTTAGAATAATTTACTTTGTACTAATATTAACTTTAATTTTTTTGTGCAGGTTTAAAGTGTAAAGTGATCATATTAATTAAGTTGCAATTGTGCTTTTGATAAAACAGGTTCTATTGTTTTATACATTAAATTATATTATTCTAGTTAAATTGTATTTTTTTTTTATTATAGATTGTGTTTCATTTATTCATAAATATTTTTAATTACAAATGTCTACTAGAAAATATTTATCTGGATATGAAAAAAAAAAAAAAAAAAACAGAAGACAAATAGAAGAACTAATTGAATCTCAAAGGAGCGTATGGATATATATATATATAAAATTGAGTCTTATATTAACAAATCGCAATTTTTTAAGAAATATATTATTATATTTGATCTTTATTTGTTTAAAAAAAAAAATCTAACAATATAAACATTGATTAACTTTAACTCTTCCAATTTCTGTTCATAGAAGTTTGTTTGAATTGACCTTTTATATATATTCTTTAAAAAATGTAAATTATCAGTGGCAGCTTTGTAATTGTAGGTTTGTGGTCCATTCATTCTTGTTGAGTCCTTCAAGTTCCAACCAGAAACAAGTAACGTAATAATTTACATTGAGTTTTATATCAGCCTTACAATACAAAATCCAACAAGGCATAGCAACTTGCATGTTTTTTTGTAATAGTCAATATGGTTCAAAAGTAGGTACTACACGTAAGTTTGTAAGAGCATTCCCATCAAGGATTCTAAAAATTTTAGCAGTTAACACTTCAAAAATTTACTTTATCTATTATATCACCGCACTTTAAGATACATCAAACATCAAAACTTCTATATTTTTTACCATTTCATTTGAATAATATAACCTACTCATTAAAATAATAATAAAACAAATACACAAAAAAACTATAGCAACCACTAGGGATGACAATTTTTGCCCGACCTGCGGGTACCCGACCCGGTCCGACCCTAATGGGCCGAGTTTTACCCGATCCGATTAGGAATAGGGTCGGGTGTGGGTTTAAAAAAGAAAAACCCCGAAGCGGGTTCGGGTCGGGTCCGGTTTTATCAAAAAAATCTGAAACCTGACACGAAACCCGGCCCGAGACCCGACCCAAATAAAATCTGGTTTCCTTGAAATTACAAAAATACCCCCTATATATATAAAGCTATAATCTAACCCTAAATCCCTTATTTCCCCTTAGCAGCAACTCACGCCTCCCTCAGTCCTCACTGCCTCACTTTCCTCTCCCACTCTCACTCACTCACTCTCCTCTCCTTTGACGACCACAGCCACAACCAAGCCTCACTCACTCTCTCCTCTCTTCTCACCACGATAGCCCCAACCAAGCCCAGAAAACCCATACACTAGTGATGTAGGTGTAGCATCATTCGACAGACATTTCGCACTCAACATTTCCTTCACCCTCTGATCGATTTCCCCACTGTTCCTTAGCGAATTCGAAGCCACCAAACCCCCAAATAACTTGTCGTTAAAGAACATCTGTCGAATCGCTGTACTGTCTTTGCAATTCGACCGAGAAAAGAAGCTGAGAAAATGGGTTGGTTTATTAGATCTTGGATCCGTTTGGATGGCAAGAAAATAGCCGAGAAAATGTTGTAATTATTTTTATTTAAACATGTATATTGAATGATTTCTGTGTTTGTGATTTTGGGATTTCTGTGTTTGTGATTTTGGGTTTGTTAATTATGGACTGTCTCTGTACTTATGTAATTATGTACTGTCTCTGCACTTTTAAGATTGACTTTCCTATTGTATGAAGCAGTCCAATCGTGAGTTTTGATATATTGGATTTTTAGGAGGAAAAAAGAGGAAAGTGTGATTAGATTTTTGTTACTCTGTTTAGGCATTGATTCTCTTCTTCTTCTTCCTTTTTTTTTTTTTTGGTTGGGTTGGCCCAAATCTGGTTGGCCTAAACGGGGCCTGCGGGGCCTATAGGCCTCAGCGGGGGTGGGTTCGGGCCTCGGAAAAAAAAAATCCGTTTAGTAAACAGGCTAGGTCTAGGCCATGGGCTAAGACCCGCGGGTCGGGTTCAGGTATGGAAAAACCCAGCCTAAACCCGACCCGTTGCCATTCCTAGCAACCACCTCCTCCACCACCCTACCATCGCTCCACTTGCCATAACCACCATTGTAGCAACCACAACTCACCATAGCCACCAATACCACAAGTCACAGCACCACCGTGGCAACCACAACCACCTGTAGGAAGAAAAGAAAAAGAAAAAACCCAAAGTATAACCACAACCATCCACTAGAATCACTACCAACCACGACAAAAACAACCAATCATCGTAAAAACAAAATCTTGGCCAAGCACTTACCGGTGGTTGATCTAATCCATTGCGGAAAAAAAAAAAAAAAACCATAGCCATCTAGCAAAAAGAACTAGCCATCAAAACAAAATTGTAACCCAAAGATCCAACCCACGCACTCACCGATCTCACCATCGTGCCTCCAAATGAAACCCACAAATCATCACCACCGTGACCCACCATCGAAACCCACTGAAAAAAATTGGAAGGGACGTAGCTTCATCAGTTCAAATCCAAGTAAAAAAAGGAGGAATGGCAAGTCTAAACAAAGAAGAAGGAAAGAATAAAAAAAAGGGAGAAATAAAATATGTCTTTTAAAGAGAAGGGGAGAGAGAGAAAACTTTAAAATAATATATATATATATATTTTATAAGATATAACTATAGTGCGCTCTCAAAAATGAGAGTGCACTGTAGCAAGATGGCAAATCTTTTAGCATATGCAAGTTTTGATGGAGTAGGGTTTTGGGTTTCAAACGCTAAAATTTAAGTTTTAGCATTTTTGAGGGATGTGCCTTAAGGATTGAGATCGGGTCCAATTTTCTTTAATTTTTTTTTCTTTTTTACTTCTTACTTTTTAAAATTTTTTTTTTTTTTATTTAATAGTTGAGATTGAAAGTTAACTTTTTCTAACTTTCAATCTCAACAATTAATTGCTACTGCATCAAGGTATTGCACCTGATCTCAATTCGTGCTTTGAAGGCTTGTACCCACTAATCCGACAAAATTGACTTGAGTTGGGTCGGATAAAAATTTTATTTTGAGACTTGAATTGGGTTGTGTTTGGGGTGATTATTTTTTCAACCTATTTTATCGAACTTAACTCACTATATATATATATATATATAAGTTTATTTTATTATCTTTATTTTAATTTTGGTTTTGACTATCTTGGGAAATTTGAAATATAATAAATTTTTTCAACCTATTTTATCGAACTTAACTCACTATATATATATATATATATAAGTTTATTTTATTATCTTTATTTTAATTTTGGTTTTGACTATCTTGGGAAATTTGAAATATAATATTATATAAATTGTAATAATTTAAAAAGTGATCAAAATAGTTAATGAAAGTTTTATTATTATTATTATTATGAGGCATAAACCATGTATAAACAACCCACCAACCCAATGGGTTGGGTTGAGAGTTGGGAGATTTTTAACTAAACAATGTCAGGTTAGGTTGAAAAAACTCCTCTAATTTGACCCATGCACACTCCTATATGTTGATAATCATGTGAGAATCTTTTAGATGATGATATTCTGCAGGTGCAAAAATGGACATCGATGTCCAATGCTTCAAATATTTGGATAGAATTTCTGCCACACATTTTTCATTTGTCATTAGCATTTTAGCAATCTATTAATGATCATTAGAGGTTTATGCAAGCCGTACGTGTGTGTGGGGATATTGATGTTTACTATACATGTACTGTAAATTTTTGTGCTTTTTACCCTACAAATTTGTTCCATTGTTGTGATGCCATATGTCAGAATATTCAATTCGCTGCACATATGACGGTCTAAAACGAGTCCAAATCTTCTGTTTCATCAATTGTGCTCCACTTCAGGCTCCACCAATAAAACTTGAACAACTAGCATTTCTCATTAAATAAGATAACTCTAACTTTAATGAGAGAGACTAGTTGTCTCATTTAATGAGATATCTCATTTAATGAAAAAGGTTAGCTGTTCAAATTTTATTGGTGGAGCATGAAGTGGAGCACAATTGATGAGACAGAGGATTTGGACTCGTCTAAAACTAGCATGTATATGAAATGGACAAGACATTTTTTGTAATAATTAGAATTTTACGTCATTGGTTGAATTATTAAAGACAATAGTTATAAAGTAGACATAATAGATTTCGAATCTATTCATATCAATAAAAAAGAAAAAAAAAAATCCTACTTGGGTATAAAATCAAGTAAGATTTGATTGGCTCCATTCGTAAATTCAAGTAAGTCAATCTCAATCATTCTTGATTTGATTTGTTCAAAGTTCAAACTATTAGGAGTCAAGATGGTGGACTTAAAAACGTGATTTCCGTTTGCAAGTTCTATTCTTTGTATAGAAACCATTTTCCATAAACTTAGAAATTGTGAGTATTGGATGTTCCCACGAAGGGTGCTTTTTTTTCTATGTTTGGGCGAACCTCATGTTCATTAGTTCATGTACCTAGCTAGAGACGCCCATATGATTAAAATCCAAATTAGCGGCAATGAAAGTCAAACGACGACGCACAGTAAAAGTAAAACGTGTTGCACTCTCATTATTCAAGTAGTAAAGTTAATTTAAGTTATTTTAAGGTATTCTTTGCCATAACCTTTTCACAACTTGTACCCCTTGTCAGTTTCTTAGTTTAAATAAGATGGACTTTGAGGTTGGAGCTAAACTTAATGAGACATTAGGGATGCAAACCAAGATAGATCCAGGGTTCAAACCAAAGAGTGGGGATGTAATTCCTGCTAAGAAGAGACTAGTAAAGAGGATGGTGTTTGATTGCATTGCCCAATGGATTTCTTGCTTTGGGGGCTCACAATCTGAAAAGCCTTGTAGCTGCTTCAACATGGGCCTGACGCCCACAAAATCAAATGCCAAGAGGAGTAAGGATGAGTAATAATTTGGTGTTTCCGAAATATGGTGACATGATGTTCACTCCTCTTATGCACATTCACCATTTCCAACTTACCATCACAATGCCACTTCTTCAAGTTTGTTTTTGTTCTTCTTTGTTTATTTCAGGTTGATGCCTATGGTATATTAAACTTAAGTCTGTGTTACAAAGGTGTACGTGTAATAACTGGGGTTCAAATAATATATGTGGGTGTACCTCTTTAACCCCCCCTCAACCCCCCACCCCCCAGGAATGATTATTCCTCATTTTAAGGAATATGAATTCATATGGAATGATTATTACATATAATAAAAACATAACCAAATAATTGTATAGCTAAACAATAAGAATAGTTATTACATTAAGTGTCTATTACAATTTACCAAACGTACACTTATTCATTACTAATAATGAAACGAAATCACAATTGTGATTATATTATTTGACTTAATTAATTAAATCAACTTTCATTTATCAACCCTAAAAATCTTGTATTGTTAAAAAAATCATTCATTTTTTTTTTTTAAATTGACTATTTATATTATTTATAAATTAAATGATAATTTTATATTTTATTTATTCATAATTTCAGATAATTCAATGATAAACCTCTATATATATATATATATATAAAATTGAGTCTTATATTAACAAATCGCAATTTTTAAGAAATATATTATTATATTTGATCTTTATTTGTTTAAAAAAAAAATCTAACAATATAAACATTGATTAACTTTAACTCTTCCAATTTCTGTTCATAGAAGTTTGTTTGAATTGACCTTTTATATATATTCTTTAAAAAATGTAAATTATCAGTGGCAGCTTTGTAATTGTAGGTTTGTGGTCCATCATTCTTGTTGAGTCCTTCAAGTTCCAACCAGAAACAAGTAACGTAATAATTTACATTGAGTTTTATATCAGCCTTACAATACAAAATCCAACAAGGCATAGCAACTTGCATGTTTTTTTGTAATAGTCAATATGGTTCAAAAGTAGGTACTACACGTAAGTTTGTAAGAGCATTCCCATCAAGGATTCTAAAAATTTTAGAGTTAACACTTCAAAATTTACTTTATCTATTATATCACCGCACTTTAAGATACATCAAACATCAAAACTTCTTTATTTTTACCATTTCATTTGAATAATATAACTACTCATTAAAATAATAATAAAACAAATACACAAAAAAACTATAGCAACCACTAGGGATGACAATTTTTGCCCGACTTGCGGGTACCCGACCCGGTCCGACCCTAATGGGCCGAGTTTTACCCGATCCGATTAGGAATAGGGTCGGGTGTGGGTTTAAAAAAGAAAAACCCCGAAGGGGTTCGGTCGGGTCCGGTTTTATCAAAAAAATCTGAAACCTGACCCGAAACCCGGCCGAGACCCGACCCAAATAAAATCTGGTTTCCTTGAAATTACAAAAATACCCCCTATATATATAAAGCTATAATCTAACCCTAAATCCCTTATTTCCCCTTAGCAGCAACTCAGCCTCCCTCAGTCCTCACTGCCTCACTTTCCTCTCCCACTCTCACTCACTCACTCTCCTCTCTTTGACACCACAGCCACAACCAAGCCTCACTCACTCTCTCCTCTCTTCTCACCACGATAGCCCCAACCAAGCCCAGAAAACCCATACACTAGTGATGAGGTGTAGCATCATCCGACAGACATTTCGCACTCAACATTTCCTTCACCCTCTGATCGATTTCCCCACTGTTCCTTAGGAATTCGAAGCCACCAAACCCCCAAATAACTTGTCGTTAAGAACATCTGTCGAACCGCTGTACTGTCTTTGCAATTCGACCAAGAAAAGAAGCTGAGAAAATGGGTTGGTTTTTAGATCTTGGATCCGTTTGGATGGCAAGAAAATAGCCGAGAAAATGTTGTAATTATTTTTATTTAAACATGTATATTGAATGATTTCTGTGTTTGTGATTTTGGGATTTCTGTGTTTGTGATTTTGGGTTTGTTAATTATGGACTGTCTCTGTACTTATGTAATTATGTACTGTCTCTGCACTTTTAAGATTGACTTTCCTATTGTATGAAGCAGTCCAATCGTGAGTTTTGATATATTGGATTTTTAGGAGGAAAAAAGAGGAAAGTGTGATTAGATTTTTGTTACTCTGTTTAGGCATGATTCTCTTCTTCTTCTTCCTTTTTTTTTTTTGGTTGGGTTGGCCCAAATCTGTTTGGCCTAAAGGGGCCTGCGGGGCCTATGGGCCTCAGCGGGGGTGGGTTCGGCCTCGGAAAAAAAAAATCCGTTTAGTAAACAGGCTGGGTCTAGGCCATGGGCTAAGACCCGCGGGTCGGGTTCGGGTATGGAAAAACCCACCTAACCCGACCCGTTGCCATTCCTAGCAACCACCTCCTCCACCACCCTACCATCGCTCCACTTGCCATAACCACCATGTAGCAACCACAACTCACCATAGCCACCAATACCACAAGTCACAGCACCACGTGGCAACCACAACCACCTTAGGAAGAAAAGAAAAAGAAAAAACCCAAAGTATAACCACAACCATCCACAGAATCACAACCAACCACGACAAAAACAACCAATCACTCAAAACAAAATCTGGCCAAGCACTTACCGGTGGTGATCTAATCCATGTGGAAAAAAAAAAAAACCATAGCCATCTAGCAAAAAAACTAGCCATCAAAACAAAATTGTAACCCAAAGATCCAACCCACGCACTCACCAATCTCACCATCGTGCCTCCAAATGAAACCCACAAATCATCACCACCGTGACCCACCATCGAAACCCACTGAAAAAATTGGAAGGGAGTAGCTTCATAGTTCAAATCCAAGTAAAAAAAGGAGGAATGGCAAGTCTAAACAAAGAAGAAGGAAAGAATAAAAAAAGGGAGAAATAAAATATGTCTTTTAAAGAGAAGGGGAGAGAGAGAAAACTTTAAAATAATATATATATATATATTTTATAAGATATAACTAAGTGCGCTCTCAAAAATGAGAGTGCACTGTAGCAAGATGGCAAATCTTTTAGCATATGCAAGTTTTGATGAAGTAGGGTTTTGGGTTTCAAACGCTAAAATTTAAGTTTTAGCATTTTTGAGGGATGTGCCTTAAGGATTGAGATCGGTCCAATTTTCTTTAATTTTTTTTTCTTTTTTACTTCTTACTTTTTAAAATTTTTTTTTTTTATTTAATAGTTGAGATTGAAAGTTAACTTTTTCTAACTTTCAATCTCAACAATTAATTGCTACTGCATCAAGGTATTGCACCTGATCTCAATTCGTGCTTTGAAGGCTGTACCCACTAATCCGACAAAATTGACTTGAGTTGGGTGGATAAAAATTTTATTTTGAGACTTGAATTGGGTTGTGTTTGGGGTGATTATTTTTTCAACCTATTTTATCGAACTTAACTCACTATATATATATATATATATAAGTTTATTTTATTATCTTTATTTTAATTTTGGTTTTGACTATCTTGGGAAATTTGAAATATAATATTATATAAATTGTAATAATTTAAAAAGTGATCAAAATAGTTAATGAAAGTTTTATTATTATTATTATTATGAGGCATAAACCATGTATAAACAACCCACCAACCCAATGGGTTGGGTTGAGAGTTGGGAGATTTTTAACTAAACAATGTCAGGTTAGGTTGAAAAAACTCCTCTAATTTGACCCATGCACACTCCTATATGTTGATAATCATGTGAGAATCTTTTAGATGATGATATTCTGCAGGTGCAAAAATGGACATCGATGTCCAATGCTTCAAATATTTGGATAGAATTTCTGCCACACATTTTTCATTTGTCATTAGCATTTTAGCAATCTATTAATGATCATTAGAGGTTTATGCAAGCCGTACGTGTGTGTGGGGATATTGATGTTTACTATACATGTACTGTAAATTTTTGTGCTTTTTACCCTACAAATTTGTTCCATTGTTGTGATGCCATACGTCAGAATATTCAATTCGCTGCACATATGACGGTCTAAAACTAGCATATATATGAAATGGACAAGACATATTTTTTGTTATAATTAGAATTTTACGTCATTGGTTGAATTATTAAAGACAATAGTTATAAAGTAGACATAATAGATTTCGAATCTATTCATATCAATAAAAAAAGAAAAAAAAAATCCTACTTGGGTATAAAATCAAGTAAGATTTGATTGGCTCCATTCGTATATTCAAGTAAGTCAATCTCAATCATTCTTGATCTGATTTGTTCAAACTATTAGGAGTCAAGATGGTGGACTTAAAAACGTGATTTCCGTTTGCGAGTTCTATTCTTTGTATAGAAACCATTTTCCATAAACTTAGAAATTGTGAGTATTGGATGTTCCCACGCACGAAGGGTGCTTTTTTTTTCTATGTTTGGGCGAACCTCATGTTCATTAGTTCATGTACCTAGCTAGAGACGCCCATATGATTAAAATCCAAATTAGCGGCAATGAAAGTCATACGACGACGCACAGTAAAAGTAAAACGTGTTGCACTCTCATTATTCAAGTAGTAAAGTTAATTTAAGTTATTTAAAGGTATTCTTTGCCATAATCTTTCCACAACTTGTACCCCTTGTCAGTTTCTTAGTTTAAATAAGATGGACTTTGAGGTTGGAGCTAAACTTAATGAGACATTAGGGATGCAAACCAAGATAGATCCAGGGTTCAAACCAAAGAGTGGGGGTGTAATTCCTGCTAAGAAGAGACTAGTAAAGAGGATGGTGTTTGATTGCATTGCCCAATGGATTTCTTGCTTTGGGGGCTCACAATCTGAAAAGCCTTGTAGCTGCTTCAACATGGGCCTGACGCCCACAAAATCAAATGCCAAGAGAAGTAAGGATGAGTAATTATTTGGTGTTCCCGAAATATGGTGACATGATGTTCACTCCTCTTATGCACATGCACCATTTCCAACTTACCATCACAATGCCACAACTTCTTCAAGTTTGTTTTTGTTTTTCTTTGTTTATTTCAGGTTGATGCCTATGGTATATTAAACTTAAGTCTGTGTTGCAAAGGTGTACGTGTAATAACTGGGGTTCAAATAATATATGTGGGTGTACCTCTTTTTTTTTCCCCCCCCCCCTCAGATCTCAGAAATAGCACATGTCATGTGTGTTAAGAATGTAACACATGATTTACTCAAGGGTAAATCTTAGGACCTAAAGAGTATATTTGGATGGAGGGAAAGGAGAAGGGTGTAGAGAAAAGGAAATGCGGACACTGGAATAGCACGGGGGTGAGAGAGGGCAATTGCCTACAAAGAAATTTGCCCCTTGTCATTTTCGTTCATCCCAATTTTGCTCTACACATAAATAAGAAAGTTTCTCTATTGTTAATGAAAGCGCATATGTCCATGTAACACATTGCTTTTTTGTCGTTTTATAACTGAAACAAAGTTCAATGGGTCCACTTAAGACTCAAAGTTTTGAGCCTACAACTGTTCTTGCCTTTTTAACATTTTCACCTTTCTCATTGGAATTCAATAATATATAATATTTTTTACAATAAATTTCATAATTGTTAAAGAAAAAATGTTACGTACACAATATTTATTAGAATGCATTTTATTACAGTTGAGTTTTTACTTTGTTTGAACCTATTATTGACACTATTTCATTGTTTACCATTTACAACTTGCTAATTAAGTGATTGTGAAAAATTTGTTTAAAAAAAAAAATTGTAATTTTAGACTTATTGTTGTTGAAGTGAACTATAATGAGTAGTACAAAAAAATAATAATGCTAATATAACATACAAATATGCACACTTTACCACAGTTGTCTTATATGACACACTTTGCCACAATTATTTTTACTTTCAATCTTGCTCCTTAATACTTGATTGCTTTTTAGAGGAGAAGGAGGAAAGGTTTGAGGGGGATTTGGAGAGGTATCTTAAGCCTTCACCCTCGAAACTCCTCATTTTTAATTCCCCCTAATTGGGGGAATTTGGAGACGGATGAGAGGTGGGGGGAGGGGTTCCATTTTAACCAATTTAAATTATTAGAATTGTCTTTATGATATTGCTTTACATTTATTTCATAAAAATTAGTAAAATTAAGATGATTACAATTGTCAATTTGTATGACCATTTCTTTATTATCTCCCCTTCCTACTTAATTTTTATCATTGCTATTATATTAGAAAATTTCATTTATTTATTTATTATCTGTAGTGACTCAGTTTGGATTGACCCTGAGTACGAATGGATTTTCAGCCCAATCCAGCCCAAACAATAAATTTATAGAGAGTGGGTTAAAGGTTTAGGCGTTGGCCGTCGTTCATCAAGCATGAACTTTCATTTATAAAAAGATGCTTAGAGTTTCTATACAGCTGGGAGGATGCTTATCGGCCCATGGCCGAGGACGCCTTTTTCTTTTCTTTTCTTTTTTTTTCCCCCCCTCCTTTACTTTACTTGATTTTCTTATATAGTCTTCATCTTCCTATCTCTTTCTTCCATCTGTTGATCATCCATTCGCCTCCCTTCTGGCCATCCGTCCCATCAGAGGCCTTACCGGTACTCAAGTGGTTCACTCTGATCAATGTTGCCCTGCAAAGGGGTTATATCCCCATTAATGCGGCCAGAGGGGTTAGGTGAATGCATTAAATGCAAATGTGACAGTTTGCTCTGGGCTTGTCCCCTCCAAAAGTGATCCTTAGTATGCCGAGGACGAAGAGGTCCTCGGCGTGGATCAGAAAAAGAGGCTTTGCCAAACTTAGCCTTGGCTGGTCAGTCCTCCTCGACGTTGGCCTTGGGCCTGTTACACGATGGGCTGAGGCTATCAGGCCCACGGACCCCACAATAGCCCCTCAAAACCCTGTTGCACATTCCCCCGGATGGGGAGGAGGGTTTTGATACCTACGGGCCCTCCTAGGCGAATCGCCCACTTTGGTTTGTGCTAATGCTGGCGACTTTTCGACTGCTCGATACGCGTTTTTTACGTTTCAAGACTTAATGCGTGCCCACATTAAATTTTGGCGGCACCATGTTTCCCACGTTCAACGGCATGATGGTAATCATTCGGTGGGGATCTCCTGCTTTTATGTGCAGGTAGTTACACTTGGGGAACCTAAGGGGGAGTATAAGTACCTGTTTAAACCGTCCGGTTTCCTCATTTTCGCGCTTACAGCCATTGATGCGTATGACTTGCGTCTAGTTCAACTTGTACTCTTCCTGAAGAGCATCGTCATACTTCTGTAAGTCTTCTTCTTCTAGTGACCCTCAAATTTTTCTTGGTTCTATCCCTTCTTTTCTTCTTCTGGAATTTTTAGTTGTCCTTGGGGGGATGGGTAAGTTTAAGAAATTGGTTGAGTTCGACGAGATGATGAACAAATTCATTGTCGACTATGGGATACCCAATAATGTGAGTTTGAAGTACTGTGAAGAAGGGGAGTGGTACCTTAAGAGGAGAGAGGGTGAAGTTGTGATCCCAATATTCGCTTTTGTAGAGGGAGGGATGAGAATCCCTATGAGGCCGGTGACCCTTAATTATCTTAGGCATTTCCGCCTGTCTCCTGCCCAGTGTGCCGCGAATGTGTTTAGGATATTAGGGTGCGTAGATATCTTGAATGAGAAAATGGGGCTGAGACTAACTCACCACGATGTGAACTGGTGCTATAACCTTCATCACCTGAGGGGTAAGACGTATTATATGAAGACAAGGGATGATAGGATTCGTCTCATCCAGTGTCTTCCTGATTCCAACAGGGGGTTGACTCAAGATTTTCTTATAGTGTCGGGAGAGTGGCACAACGGCTTTCATTGCCCAATAGTAGAAGGGGAGCCAGGTAGGATATCCGAAGTAGGAGACAATTTAGGTTTCAGTATTTTCAAGTTTTATAACTGTATATTCGATTTGGTTGACTGACCATAGGAGTTTCACTTTTCTTGCCACAGATCTGCATGCCTTTGCACGTCATTTCCATCTGGTTAACAAAGCGGATTTGGAGACCGTTCTTAGGTCGGACCTTTTCCTAAACGAAACTGATAACCAGGTCAGAGCTGCTCATCACATCCTCGGATGCGACCCAGCTTAGAAATCATTCCCAGTCCCGAAGCACGTAATTAGAGCTCGTGACCCTCGGCTTACGCAGATCACCGTGGTGGAAGACGGTTTTGCATTTACTGAGGGGTCTTATATACCTGAAGGCATTCCACTAGCAGGTCCCTCCTCATCCCAGCAAGTAAGGTGGCCGAGGAAGGACTTCTAAGAAGGCAAGGGAGGTGGTTGAACTAAGTTCTTCTGAGGACGAATATAGCGTGTTTAACCTAGCTGATCAGTCCGAGGATCCCTCTGGTGATCTAGGAGACCCTCATTTGTCCGAAGCCGATCTCCAGTCCCTAAGAGTTGGTACTCAAGCCGAGATGAGTTTAAAAAGACAACCCCAAACCAATCTTCTTGACTTACTCGAAGGCAGTTCAAAGAATGGTGGACCAGAAGAGTCGCAGCCCCAGTCTCCAGCACCTTTACCCCAGATTTTAACTGTGCAAACTAGGTCGTCTTCTGCTCCCACAGTAACAGACCCTCCTACCGAGTCTCATGACCCGAAAAGGAAAAGACTTTCCAAGGGTAAGAAGCTAATGGATGGGAGCAAATCCCATTCCCCGCCTGAGGAGGGTAGGTTTCGCAGGCCTCCGAAGCAACTGAAGCTCGGTGATCAACGGAAGAGTAAGAAGGCCAGCCAGCAGTTCGAGGTTCAAGCCTGGCTGCCCGCTGCCATGCTCCATGATTAGCCCCTAATGGATAACGCGTCGATGCGGGAATCTCAAGGAGCCGATGGGGCTCTTGTAGCCGAGGCCCTAGAGAAATCTCTTCTTCTTCCCACTGACATGGCCGAGCTAAGAAATATGACTGGAGTAGAGGTTGTCCTCGACCTTAAGAAGTATCTAGGAATGGTGGGTCCTTTGGCACCTATTCACTTTATTCAAAGTTTGTCGCTTAGTACCTTTCTTTCTCTTTACGGAGTTACTTGTTTTTATTGTCAGGCTATCCAGGCTCTTTTCAGGTTAGGCGAGGAGGTCGATGACCATAGCAATGCCTTAGCGCAAGAGCGTGACAAGTTCTTGGAGGCTGCCAATACTCTTAAGAGATCTGAGGCTGACCTAAAAAAGGCGACCGANTTTGTTTAAAAAAAAAAATCTAACAATATAAACATTGATTAACTTTAACTCTTCCAATTTCTGTTCATAGAAGTTTGTTTGAATTGACCTTTTATATATATTCTTTAAAAAATGTAAATTATCAGTGGCAGCTTTGTAATTGTAGGTTTGTGGTCCATTCATTCTTGTTGAGTCCTTCAAGTTCCAACCAGAAACAAGTAACGTAATAATTTACATTGAGTTTTATATCAGCCTTACAATACAAAATCCAACAAGGCATAGCAACTTGCATGTTTTTTTGTAATAGTCAATATGGTTCAAAAGTAGGTACTACACGTAAGTTTGTAAGAGCATTCCCATCAAGGATTCTAAAAATTTTAGCAGTTAACACTTCAAAAATTTACTTTATCTATTATATCACCGCACTTTAAGATACATCAAACATCAAAACTTCTATATTTTTTACCATTTCATTTGAATAATATAACCTACTCATTAAAATAATAATAAAACAAATACACAAAAAAACTATAGCAACCACTAGGGATGACAATTTTTGCCCGACCTGCGGGTACCCGACCCGGTCCGACCCTAATGGGCCGAGTTTTACCCGATCCGATTAGGAATAGGGTCGGGTGTGGGTTTAAAAAAGAAAAACCCCGAAGCGGGTTCGGGTCGGGTCCGGTTTTATCAAAAAAATCTGAAACCTGACACGAAACCCGGCCCGAGACCCGACCCAAATAAAATCTGGTTTCCTTGAAATTACAAAAATACCCCCTATATATATAAAGCTATAATCTAACCCTAAATCCCTTATTTCCCCTTAGCAGCAACTCACGCCTCCCTCAGTCCTCACTGCCTCACTTTCCTCTCCCACTCTCACTCACTCACTCTCCTCTCCTTTGACGACCACAGCCACAACCAAGCCTCACTCACTCTCTCCTCTCTTCTCACCACGATAGCCCCAACCAAGCCCAGAAAACCCATACACTAGTGATGTAGGTGTAGCATCATTCGACAGACATTTCGCACTCAACATTTCCTTCACCCTCTGATCGATTTCCCCACTGTTCCTTAGCGAATTCGAAGCCACCAAACCCCCAAATAACTTGTCGTTAAAGAACATCTGTCGAATCGCTGTACTGTCTTTGCAATTCGACCGAGAAAAGAAGCTGAGAAAATGGGTTGGTTTATTAGATCTTGGATCCGTTTGGATGGCAAGAAAATAGCCGAGAAAATGTTGTAATTATTTTTATTTAAACATGTATATTGAATGATTTCTGTGTTTGTGATTTTGGGATTTCTGTGTTTGTGATTTTGGGTTTGTTAATTATGGACTGTCTCTGTACTTATGTAATTATGTACTGTCTCTGCACTTTTAAGATTGACTTTCCTATTGTATGAAGCAGTCCAATCGTGAGTTTTGATATATTGGATTTTTAGGAGGAAAAAAGAGGAAAGTGTGATTAGATTTTTGTTACTCTGTTTAGGCATTGATTCTCTTCTTCTTCTTCCTTTTTTTTTTTTTTGGTTGGGTTGGCCCAAATCTGGTTGGCCTAAACGGGGCCTGCGGGGCCTATAGGCCTCAGCGGGGGTGGGTTCGGGCCTCGGAAAAAAAAAATCCGTTTAGTAAACAGGCTAGGTCTAGGCCATGGGCTAAGACCCGCGGGTCGGGTTCAGGTATGGAAAAACCCAGCCTAAACCCGACCCGTTGCCATTCCTAGCAACCACCTCCTCCACCACCCTACCATCGCTCCACTTGCCATAACCACCATTGTAGCAACCACAACTCACCATAGCCACCAATACCACAAGTCACAGCACCACCGTGGCAACCACAACCACCTGTAGGAAGAAAAGAAAAAGAAAAAACCCAAAGTATAACCACAACCATCCACTAGAATCACTACCAACCACGACAAAAACAACCAATCATCGTAAAAACAAAATCTTGGCCAAGCACTTACCGGTGGTTGATCTAATCCATTGCGGAAAAAAAAAAAAAAAACCATAGCCATCTAGCAAAAAGAACTAGCCATCAAAACAAAATTGTAACCCAAAGATCCAACCCACGCACTCACCGATCTCACCATCGTGCCTCCAAATGAAACCCACAAATCATCACCACCGTGACCCACCATCGAAACCCACTGAAAAAAATTGGAAGGGACGTAGCTTCATCAGTTCAAATCCAAGTAAAAAAAGGAGGAATGGCAAGTCTAAACAAAGAAGAAGGAAAGAATAAAAAAAAGGGAGAAATAAAATATGTCTTTTAAAGAGAAGGGGAGAGAGAGAAAACTTTAAAATAATATATATATATATATTTTATAAGATATAACTATAGTGCGCTCTCAAAAATGAGAGTGCACTGTAGCAAGATGGCAAATCTTTTAGCATATGCAAGTTTTGATGGAGTAGGGTTTTGGGTTTCAAACGCTAAAATTTAAGTTTTAGCATTTTTGAGGGATGTGCCTTAAGGATTGAGATCGGGTCCAATTTTCTTTAATTTTTTTTTCTTTTTTACTTCTTACTTTTTAAAATTTTTTTTTTTTTTATTTAATAGTTGAGATTGAAAGTTAACTTTTTCTAACTTTCAATCTCAACAATTAATTGCTACTGCATCAAGGTATTGCACCTGATCTCAATTCGTGCTTTGAAGGCTTGTACCCACTAATCCGACAAAATTGACTTGAGTTGGGTCGGATAAAAATTTTATTTTGAGACTTGAATTGGGTTGTGTTTGGGGTGATTATTTTTTCAACCTATTTTATCGAACTTAACTCACTATATATATATATATATATAAGTTTATTTTATTATCTTTATTTTAATTTTGGTTTTGACTATCTTGGGAAATTTGAAATATAATATTATATAAATTGTAATAATTTAAAAAGTGATCAAAATTATTATTATTATGATAAGTATTATTATTATTATTATTATGAGGCATAAACCATGTATAAACAACCCACCAACCCAATGGGTTGGGTTGAGAGTTGGGAGATTTTTAACTAAACAATGTCAGGTTAGGTTGAAAAAACTCCTCTAATTTGACCCATGCACACTCCTATATGTTGATAATCATGTGAGAATCTTTTAGATGATGATATTCTGCAGGTGCAAAAATGGACATCGATGTCCAATGCTTCAAATATTTGGATAGAATTTCTGCCACACATTTTTCATTTGTCATTAGCATTTTAGCAATCTATTAATGATCATTAGAGGTTTATGCAAGCCGTACGTGTGTGTGGGGATATTGATGTTTACTATACATGTACTGTAAATTTTTGTGCTTTTTACCCTACAAATTTGTTCCATTGTTGTGATGCCATACGTCAGAATATTCAATTCGCTGCACATATGACGGTCTAAAACTAGCATATATATGAAATGGACAAGACATATTTTTTGTTATAATTAGAATTTTACGTCATTGGTTGAATTATTAAAGACAATAGTTATAAAGTAGACATAATAGATTTCGAATCTATTCATATCAATAAAAAAAGAAAAAAAAAATCCTACTTGGGTATAAAATCAAGTAAGATTTGATTGGCTCCATTCGTATATTCAAGTAAGTCAATCTCAATCATTCTTGATCTGATTTGTTCAAACTATTAGGAGTCAAGATGGTGGACTTAAAAACGTGATTTCCGTTTGCGAGTTCTATTCTTTGTATAGAAACCATTTTCCATAAACTTAGAAATTGTGAGTATTGGATGTTCCCACGCACGAAGGGTGCTTTTTTTTTCTATGTTTGGGCGAACCTCATGTTCATTAGTTCATGTACCTAGCTAGAGACGCCCATATGATTAAAATCCAAATTAGCGGCAATGAAAGTCATACGACGACGCACAGTAAAAGTAAAACGTGTTGCACTCTCATTATTCAAGTAGTAAAGTTAATTTAAGTTATTTAAAGGTATTCTTTGCCATAATCTTTCCACAACTTGTACCCCTTGTCAGTTTCTTAGTTTAAATAAGATGGACTTTGAGGTTGGAGCTAAACTTAATGAGACATTAGGGATGCAAACCAAGATAGATCCAGGGTTCAAACCAAAGAGTGGGGGTGTAATTCCTGCTAAGAAGAGACTAGTAAAGAGGATGGTGTTTGATTGCATTGCCCAATGGATTTCTTGCTTTGGGGGCTCACAATCTGAAAAGCCTTGTAGCTGCTTCAACATGGGCCTGACGCCCACAAAATCAAATGCCAAGAGAAGTAAGGATGAGTAATTATTTGGTGTTCCCGAAATATGGTGACATGATGTTCACTCCTCTTATGCACATGCACCATTTCCAACTTACCATCACAATGCCACAACTTCTTCAAGTTTGTTTTTGTTTTTCTTTGTTTATTTCAGGTTGATGCCTATGGTATATTAAACTTAAGTCTGTGTTGCAAAGGTGTACGTGTAATAACTGGGGTTCAAATAATATATGTGGGTGTACCTCTTTTTTTTTCCCCCCTCCTCTCAGATCTCAGAAATAGCACATGTCATGTGTGTTAAGAATGTAACACATGATTTACTCAAGGGTAAATCTTAGGACCTAAAGAGTATATTTGGATGGAGGGAAAGGAGAAGGGTGTAGAGAAAAGGAAATGCGGACACTGGAATAGCACGGGGGTGAGAGAGGGCAATTGCCTACAAAGAAATTTGCCCTTGTCATTTTCGTTCATCCCAATTTTGCTCTACACATAAATAAGAAAGTTTCTCTATTGTTAATGAAAGCGCATATGTCCATGTAACACATTGCTTTTTTGTCGTTTTATAACTGAAACAAAGTTCAATGGGTCCCACTTAAGACTCAAAGTTTTGAGCCTACAACTGTTCTTGCCTTTTTAACATTTTCACCTTTCTCATTGCTTGCAATTCAATAATATATAATATTTTTTACAATAAATTTCATAATTGTTAAAGAAAAAATGTTACGTACACAATATTTATTAGAATGCATTTTATTACAGTTGAGTTTTTACTTTGTTTGAACCTATTATTGACACTATTTTATTGTTTACCATTTACAACTTGCTAATTAAGTGATTGTGAAAAATTTGTTAAAAAAAAAAAATTGTAATTTTAGACTTATTGTCGTTGAAGTGAACTATAATGAGTAGTACAAAAAAATAATAATGCTAATATAACATACAAACATGCACACTTTACTACAGTTGTCTTACATGACACACTTTGCCACAATTATTTTTACTTTCAATCTTGCTCCTTAATACTTGATTGCTTTTTAGAGGAGAAGGAGGAAAGGTTTGAGGGGGATTTGGAGAGGTATCTTAAGCCTTCGCCCTTGAAACTCCTCATTTTTAATTCCCCTAATTGGGGGAATTTGGAGACGGATGAGAGGTGGGGGGAGGGGTTCCATTTTAACCAATTTAAATGATCAGAATTGTCTTTATGATATTGCTTTACATTTATTTCATAAAAATTAGTAAAATTAAGATGATTACAATTGTCAATTTGTATGACCATTTCTTTATTATCTCCCCCTCCTACTTAATTTTTATCATTGCTATTATATTAGAAAATTTCATTTATTTATTTATTATCATTTTCAGTAAATGCATGTAAGTGCTTGACTTTTATTACATTTATTTTAAATCTTGCACTACTCTATTAATTTGTGAGTTTCTTCAATTCTTTTGTTTTTGATTTCACTTTTATCATTGTTGTTATATTTCCCCAGTTCTGTTAATTGAGGCGTGATCAAATTTGTTCAGGAGTCCAATTTGACTTTAGAAAAAATTTAGTAGGGAAAACACTAAGGAAACAGTCTTAAGATATGCGACGGCACGCTTTCGCACATTGATTTCATGGCAAACTACTGCACATATTATTATGAGTTGGGCATCTTTTTTAAGTTGAGTAATGCAAGGGAAGCGTTCATTACCCACGTCCAAATCCACACTAACATTATTCTTTTAAGATTTTCCAATTTGCTATGAATATTTCTTCCAAAAACCTTTTTCAGAATTTGTTGAGACAGTAAGTTATTAGTAGCAAATCACTTTCACATGGATTGATTACTTACATCACTTTTATTTTTACAACTCACAACGTTTCACTTCAACAAGTTGTGAATTTGGTTTTGGTAAAAATTTTGTCCCCAAATTTATTCCATAATTTTAGAATCCTATGCACTTTTAAGATGTTTGAGGAAGAAATCATCAATTTTAAAAAAATAATAAAAGTAATAATAACTGTAGGAATATTAGGTCCAGAAGTTCATTATATATTTGTACAGTGGGCCTATGGCCCAAGCTGAGGATAAGGCCTACTTTGAGCAGGAAGAATCTTCGTCATTGGAAACCGTGTTAGCAAATAAAAGAGTTAGTTTTGACCACAAAAGCTTAGCGAGACAAGCCAAGGACAAATGTCTCCTCGGCCGACTAAAGCCGAGGTTAGAATCTTTGGTTTTTGCAACCAATAATTTACTTGCTACAAAAATAAAAATAAAAACTTAGATAGACACATGGCGAAAAATTAGATACCGATTAAAATCCAATTTAAAATTTAATTGGATTTAAACTCTTCGATTTTTATACTAAATAATTCACTTGGTACAAAATTAAAAATTAAATAAGACATGTGGCGCAAAATTAAAAATCGTAATCTAATTAAATTTTCTCTCGGCTTTGTCTATTAATATATATATATATATATATACACACACACACAAACACACACATATTAGTAGGAATTTATGTAAGAAAAAAGATACAATGTAAAAAAAAAAAAAAATTAAAAAAAAAATTGGAGAAAACAAAGAGGCAAACTGGTTTTTCAAATGGGATTCAAGTGATAGTGCGGTGGTAATGAGATATATTGTTTGTGGTGTTCCATGTGTTTCCAACTTTGCCTCCCCTCCAGAACTTACACATTGATCGCAAAAGGAGGAGAGTATACCAATAGTAATAAGAAAATCTATTACATTTCCACTAAAGAAATCTCAATGCGGCCGAAAAGCAGATTGACACAGGGTAAGATTGAAGGACACGCCTTTGACGCTGTCCTCGGGCCCGGCCCTTAGAAGCTTTGGAGAATTGTAACTTATAAGATTATCCCTTTGGATGTTGACTACACGTGTAAGGCTAGGAAAGCCCAGGTATTGGTTATCTGAAAAGACAATAATACCCTTGATACCAACCTTAGTGGCCGCAGACTGAGAGGTATGATTTCATTGTTTTAATTTAGATGATATTTGTCCCCACTCGGTTATGTATGTTAGACTATTTCTTTTACTATATTCTAATTCAGTAACATAATTATAATATTATCTAAAGTATAATTTTTTAAGATGTTGTCAAAAACTAACTAATCTTAGATATCAATGAATTAAATAATTTTATATAAGTGTGTATATATATATATACACATATATATTTTGTCATATTTTCAAAATAATTTATAAAAAATAATTTAATTTAAAATCTTGTCGCATATATATATATATAAAAATATGTTTTTGTTTTTTCAATATGTACATTTGACATTAAAATTTAATCATCCAAATCATTGAAAAATTGTTAGTGAGTAAAAAAAAAAATTCACAAATATAAATCAAAACTTACAAATTTAATGTAAATGTTTAATCTAAAGCATTAAAATTACATGTGACAAATCATGAGAAGAGGGTGTAATCATTTGTACTTAGGTTATATTAAATTTTATCAAGAAGTTGGTGAAGAAATTGATGGCAGGAAGTTTTGGTCAAGTGAAACCAAAA
This sequence comes from Quercus suber, assembly GCF_002906115.3. Classification (NCBI taxonomy): domain Eukaryota; kingdom Viridiplantae; phylum Streptophyta; class Magnoliopsida; order Fagales; family Fagaceae; genus Quercus; species Quercus suber. The sequence continues at coordinate 224,488 of NW_027069563.1, forward strand.
CACGATCAAGCAAATTAATAACATAGGTAGAATGTGATAAAAATAAATAAATAAATAACATAGGTAGAAACTTCTTTGAAGACTTGCTCGATTCTCACTCAAGCAAGATTATGAAATCCCAATTCTTAATTGGCTTATGTTAATGGATGCCCTTAGAGTAATTGCTAATAAACTATAATAGAAAAGTTTTGATACCATTTTCATAGGAAATAAAAAACTATTAATAACATTTATTATTTTATCGTTCTCTCAATAAAACGTTTTTAAAAATAACTTCTAAACCAATGCCTTAAGGCATTGGTTAATATTTCCCTTTCTTGATTTAACTAGAACCTTGATTTTTGAAAAATCTTAACATTCGTAAATATATACTTATAAGCATGATTTTCATACGAGCTAGTCTAAACCAAACTACAAATTAAGTGAAATAGAGAGGATTTTAGTTCTGATCAATGCTGTCGTATCAAATAAGCTACATTTGGAGCTAAAATTTTTGTTATAACATCAAAATGTCTTGAGAAGATGCATGAATCAGACGCTTGGTTCCAAGGAAAATCACAAAGGATGCGAAGATGCCCTTCTTGGTTGCTTTTTCCTCAGGATTAATTTAAGGACTTGACTTGACTTGGACCAAACAAAGCTAGATGGGCCGAGCAGCACTGTGCGTATGCATGTGTTGTTTGTGGGGCTGTTTTCCCTTGTCTTTACTCTCCAAATTTTCTCTTGTAAGTTGTACCCATTTCACCTACTGATCATACCATTGTCCTCAATTAGTTTCAACTTGCAATTTCTTTGGCATTCCATATCTCCGCCAGTACATATATATATATATATATATATTGAGACATCTGCTAAAGAAGAAGATGTTGCAGTCAAGAAGAAAGAAGACTTCAAGGAATGCACTAAAACAGAGCAAAACGACACAGCTGCTACTAAAAGGAAGAAAACAAAGATGAAGGTTAAACGATGTCGTGTACTTAAGTGTTAACATTCAGACTGATCAGCACGTGTAGATATTGGCACGTATGAGTTAGTGTTAGTGGATTACAGCTGTCACTCTAATTAGGAGATTAGAGTTTGTTAAGTTAGTTAGAATTCTGTTTTACCCGCTTAGTGTATATAAAGCAGAGGATGATGTAAAGTTAATTAACTCTTTTCATTTTCTGATTCTGTTAAGTAAAATTCATTACCTTCCAAAGTCTTTTCTTTCAATACTCTCTAGAATTCTCTTTCGTAACAATGTATCAGAGCTTCAATAGCTCATCCATGGCTTCCGCTTCCAACACAGCTTCAGAATCTGATCCAATTCCCACCGATACTTCTAACATTGCAAATCACAGTTCTTTCAATCGTTCATTTCCAATGGAGGATGCAAATACCAATCCATCAAGCCCTTACTTCATTCCACCTACAGATGTTGTTCTTGTTTCTCAACCACTGATTGGTCCTGAAAACTATCTCAGTTGGTCAAGGGCTGTATTTCTGTCATTGAGTGGAAGGAATAAATTTGGCTTCCTTGATGGTTCGATTTCCATGCCTGATCTCTCTCATTCTCTGTATAATGCTTGGCACAGAGCAAATACCACCATTCTTTCATGGTTGGTGAATTCCTTGTGCAAAGATCTTGCTACTAGTGTGATGTATATTCACACTGCGAGGGATTTATGGATTGACATGCGTGATAGGTTTTCACAGCCTAATGTTCCAAGATTCTTTGAAGTTCAGAAGGAAATTTCAAAGCTTTCACAAGGTTCACTCACTGTAAGTTCTTACTTTACCAAGTTCAAGATATTATGGGATGAACTTGTGCATTATCAGTCATTTTCTGCTTGCACTTGTACTTGTAACTGTGGTTCTCAACGAAATCAACTAAATGCTCAGCAAAAGGATCAAGTTTTTCGTTTTCTCATGGGACTCAATGACAGTTATTCCACTGTCTGTAGTCAGATTTTGATCACTGAGCCCTTACCTGTACTCAATAAGGCCTATTCTTTGATTTTGCAAGAAGAGAAACGTAGGCACATTGGTCAAGCTGATTTGGTCATTGAACCAACAGCTTTGTATGCTAACAATTTCAATCCTAAAGGATTTCAAGGTCATCAAAATTGGAATCAAGGGGGAACTAATGGAGGTCAAGGTGCAAAAGGTGGAAATTTTAAGAAAGAAAGGCCTGTCTATACATACTGTGGAATTGTAGGTCATGTAGCTGAAAAATGCTACAAATTACACGGTTTTCCTCCAGGATATAAGCATAAAGGGAAGGCTTCTGCCCATCAGGTGTCTAGCAATGGAAATCTTGGAAATTTCTTTTCCAATAATGGTAATTTTGGGAATTTTGCCTCTCCACCCATGCCTGGGTTTATCAATCAGTCTGAGATGATGCATTGCTCATCACAGCCTCTTGGAGCACAGTCACAGTTCAATGCTCCTCAGTGTCCCATTACTCAGAATCAATGTGAGCAGCTACTCTCATTCCTTGCATCTCAGTCATTCAAGGAAGCTGCCACATCTCAGCCCACACCTACACATCAGGCAGCCTCTGTTCTATCTCCTTTGTCTAATGCAGCTGCTGCTGCCAGTACTAGTTCAACCATGCCTCATTTTGCCAACTTCTCAGGTAATTCTTTCTGGTTGCCCCCTAACCTTTCTCATTCCATTTTTTCTGCTCATATCATAGATAAACAAGCCCATAAGTCTAATGATTGGATTATTGACACTGGTGCAACAGACCATATGGTCCATTCAGTTTCTTGCCTAACCACAATTACATCCACCATTAATACTTTTGTCTATTTACCCAATGGAGAGAAGGCTTTAGTTACTCATATAGGAACAGTTCATATCTCAGATAGTCTTATACTCTATGGAGTTCTATGTGTTCCATCTTTTACATTCAATCTGATATCTGTCAGCCAGCTCACAAAATCTCTTTTTTGTTGTCTTGTATTCCTTGGTTCTTTTTGCTTTATCCAGGACCTAGCCAATTGGAACATGATTGGACTGGGTAAAGCATCAAGAGGCCTATATCTGCTCCAGCACAGAGTTTCACCTCCATCTGTGCTTGCTACTGCTTCCAAGGTTCCTGTCTCCATTCCTTCTGTCCAATTCACTAGTGTAAATGCTGATTTGTGGCATTTTCGTTTAGGGCATCCCTCTTATGCAAAATTGTCTTTGCTTAATAATCTTGTATCTGTTTTACCAGCAAATAAAACTGTATGCTGTGACATTTGTCATTTTTCTAAGCAAAAGAGACTATCCTTTCCTACTAGTCATCATGTATCTCATTGTGTGTTTGATCTTGTACATTGTGATCTTTGGGGGCCTTTTTCAGTTCCCACTATTGAGGGCTACAAGTTCTTTCTTACCATTGTGGATGACTATTCTAGGTGCACTTGGGTTTATTTGCTTAAATCTAAGTCAGAAACACTAGCTCTTATTCAACAATTTTCTATCATGGTTGAGACTCAATTTAATGTCAAAATTAAATGTATTAGGAGTGACAATGGCACAGAGTTTATCATGAAGGATTTTTTCAAATCCAAAGGCATCTTGCATCAATTATCTTGTGTTGATACTCCTCAACAAAATGCAATTGTTGAGAGAAAGCATCAACACATTTTAAATGTTGCAAGAGCCCTACGGTTCCACTCTTCTTTACCTTTAAAACTGTGGGGTGACTGCATTCTCACTGCAGTATATCTCATAAATAGATTACCCTCCAAGCATCTAAATAACAAAACTCCTTATGAAATGCTTTTTAAACAACCTCCTTCATATGGCCATATTCGAAATTTTGGTTGCTTGTGCTTTATTTCTACTCTTAGTCACAACAGACATAAATTTGCACCAAGAGCTCGAAAATGTGTTTTCCTAGGCTATCCACATGGTATTAAAGGTTACAAAGTTCTTGATTTGGAGTCAAATTCTATTCATGTCTCTAGAGATATAGTTTTCCATGAAACTATTTTTCCTTTTGCTTCTACCTCCTCTTCTTCACACCTCTCCTCTGATTCTTCCACTGGTGACTGTCATAATTCTTTTGTTTTTCCTCATTCAGTTCCTGATTACTCCTTCTCAGATTCTTCTTTTCAACAACCTGTTGGTTTTCCTTCTGCTGATTCTGCAGACATTGTTTCTGCAATTCCCATTCCTCCTCCTTCACTCCAATCTGATTTACCACATCCTACTCCTGCTCTTATTTCTGAGATTGACACTGTTTCTGCATCTGTTCCTAGGCCTAATTCTCCATTACACCTTAGAAAATCAACCAGACCACATAAGCCTCCTTCCTACCTACAAGCTTATTCTTGCCAATCAGTCACTTCTAAACCTTTGTCTGGTGAGCCCTATGATATTTTTGCTAGCCTTACTTATACTAATCTCAGCAAGCACTATAGACAATTTGTCATGGCAGTTGATTCCTCTTCCCCAGACCCTACTTCCTTTTCTGAGGCAGTCAAATCTTCTGATTGGAGGGCTGCTATGGATAAGGAGATAGCAGCTCTTGAACTCACAAATACTTGGACTTTAACCCCTCTTCCTCCGGGTAAAGTTCCAATTGGTTGCAAATGGGTTTATAGAACAAAATTCAAGTCTGATGGCTCTATTGAAAGACACAAGGCTCGTTTAGTAGCTAAGGGTTACAATCAGAGAGAAGGTCTTGATTACACAGACACTTTCTCTCCTGTAGCCAAGTCAGTTTCTGTCAGGATAGTCATGTCTATGGCTGCTGTGAAAGGGTGGTGTATTCATCAAATAGATGTAAATAATGCCTTTCTGCATGGTGAGTTGAATGAGGAAGTTTATATGCATCTTCCACCTGGTTTTCACAGCAAGGGGGAGAGTGTTTCTGCTTCTGCTCCTTTGGTTTGTAAGCTCAACAAGAGTCTCTATGGTTTAAAGCAAGCTTCAAGGCAATGGTTTGCCAAATTTTCTTATACATTGTTGAATTTTGGGTTTGTTCAATCTAAGGCTGACTACTCCCTTTTTACCTACACTAAAGGATCCTCCTTCACAGTTTTGCTAGTCTATGTAGATGACATTTTGCTTACTGGTAATGATCCGGGTTGTGTTAGTGCTTTGAAACTCTTGCTTGATACTAAGTTTGGCTTGAAAGATTTGGGTTCTTTGAAGTATTTTCTGGGTCTTGAGGTTGCCAGAAGTGACAAGGGAATTAGTTTGAATCAAAGAAAATACTGTTTGGAGATTTTACAAGATACAGGTTTCTTAGGAGTTAAACCAGTGAGAACACCAATGGAGCAAAACTTGCATCTCTCAAAGGATGTTGGTAAACTTCTTCCAGATGCTAGTCAATATAGGAAATTGATTGGAAGATTATTATATCTTACTCTAACCAGACCTGATATCACCTATGCAGTGCATAGGTTAAGTCAGTTTCTGGCTGAACCAAGAGAGCCCCACATGTTGGCAGTCAATAGGGTGCTTCAGTATTTGAAAGGGACACCAGGCAGAGGTCTGTTCTTCTCTAGTAACTCAAGTATGCAAGTCAAAGCCTTTTGTGATGCAGATTGGGCAGGGTGTCCAGATACCAGAAGGTCTATTACAGGCTATAGTGTGTTTTTGGGGGATTCTCTAATCTCTTGGAGGTCCAAGAAGCAGAGCACAGTTTCTAGGTCTTCAGCAGAGGCCGAATACAGGGCAATGGCCACCACAACATGTGAAATTGTTTGGGTTCTTCAGTTGTTAAGAGACTTGAGAGTTGATCATCCAAGTAGTGCTCAATTGTTTTGTGATAATCAGGCTGCATTACATATTGCAGCAAATCCAGTCTTCCACGAAAGGACGAAACATATAGAAGTTGATTGTCATTTGGTGAGAGACAAAATCACAGAAGGAGTGATCAAAACATTCTATGTTTCGAGTCAATTTCAAACAGCTGACATCTTTACAAAGGCATTGGGACTACCAGCTTTTAGCAGGTTAATTACTTGTTTGGGGTTAATAGATATTTACTCACCAAAGCTCCAGACCACTGATGATCAAGTCACTGAACTTATGGTTCATGACTTGAGGGGGAGTATTGAGACATCTGCTAAAGAAGAAGATGTTGCAGTCAAGAAGAAAGAAGACTTCAAGGAATGCACTAAAACAGAGCAAAACGACACAGCTGCTACTAAAAGGAAGAAAACAAAGATGAAGGTTAAACGATGTCGTGTACTTAAGTGTTAACATTCAGACTGATCAGCACGTGTAGATATTGGCACGTATGAGTTAGTGTTAGTGGATTACAGCTGTCACTCTAATTAGGAGATTAGAGTTTGTTAAGTTAGTTAGAATTCTGTTTTACCCGCTTAGTGTATATAAAGCAGAGGATGATGTAAAGTTAATTAACTCTTTTCATTTTCTGATTCTGTTAAGTAAAATTCATTACCTTCCAAAGTCTTTTCTTTCAATACTCTCTAGAATTCTCTTTCGTAACTTTGGTTGGGTAAATTTGTGGAAAGAAAGCTAGTAGGGCTCGGATGTTTTCTCCATGAGCCCACCATAATGTGTTCTTCCCAAATTGTGGAGAAAACTAAAGAGGAAAACCAAGAGAAAGAAATGGATCAAAAAATGTGCAACATGTGTTTTCTTTGTTGAGTACATTTTTTATTATACCATCTATTTTGTTTTCTTTATCTTTTTTTGGTTTTCTTATTTAAAAGGAATGATGAAAAAAATGAGAGAAAATGTTTTTTTGGAGTGTTTGATTTGATGGATTTTATTTTTTGAGAAAGAAATGGACCAAAAAATGTGCAACATGTGTTTTCTTTGTTGAGTACTTTTTTTTTTTTTTTATTATACCATCTATTTCTGTTTTCTTTTCCTTTTTTTGGTTTTCTTATTTAAAAGGAAAGATGAAAAAAAATGAGAGAAAATGTTGTTTGGAGTGTTTGATTTGATGGATTTTATTTTTTAAGAAATAATTACAACATACTGCCAACCTCATAGCTCGAACCCTTTTCTCCCTTCTCTTCCAAGCACTTTGTGCATAGAAATGTGTTAATTCAACTACAAAGCCTTTGGCAATTTGATGAATTTTAAAGAGAAAAAACTGGTAAGATTTTGGAGTTTTTTCTTTGGACCCGCTAAAAATGAACTTCCCTAATTTGGAGAAAAAATTGAAGAGAAAAGAAGCCTCAGGAGGAAAAGTCTATTTTTACAAGGTGACTGCCCAGTACCCAGGCACAACTCAATTTATTTTGTCCTTTTCAAATGCTTTTCTTCCTTTTGTTTTAATCCGCTATTAGCGCACTAGCAAGGAATCAAGCTCCACTATTCACGCATTTGTTTTTGTTTTTTGGGTTTTCTCTCTCTTTTTTTTTTCTTTTTTTTTTCCTTCTCTTTTTTAATATGTTATTTTAATCAATTTAATTAATCACATCTTACACACACATATAGAGATAATTTTGTTGTGCCACTTTTATAATGTGTGAAATTATTTTAAATATGTTTTTTTAAAATTATATACTTTTTTATAAAAATTGTTTCTTATATATTAAGTAATATATATATATATATATATAAAGCCAACGTTCAAAGAAAATTCAATTAAATTTTCATTGTGAGCTAATTTTGTGTCATGTGTCTAATCAAGCTTTTTAAATTTTTGTATTAAGTGAGTTAATTAGTGTAAAATACTAAGAGTCCAATATTAATTAACTACAAAATAAAAAAAAAATAAAAAAACCAATCATATACTCTATCTACTACTGTCATATAAAATAAAAGTAAAAAACAAATCATATATCTACTCAACAAAAATCATCACTCCTTCTATCTTATTAAAAATTAGAATAAAAATGATTATAAGTAGTATTAAATTTAGGCATGAATTTTAACATGCATCTAATTATGTTTATTTTTTCTAATAATTTGATTAATTAAGTATTATTTTTATGATAAAAAAATGCGTTTATTTTTAAATGCATCCATGCATATGCATGAGTTACAAGCTAGTAGGGGTATTAGAATAAATTCATGCAAACTACATTTTTTATTCTCTCATTTTTCTTCTTAACCAAACAAATAAGTTTTCTATTTCTTCACTTTTCCATCATTCCAACCAAATAAACCCTTAAAGTCAACTCTTACTTCTTTGTTTTCTAATCTTCAACCAAATAATGTATATGAATGTTTTACTCACTGCCTCAAAGTAAAATGCATCAATTGTACTATTTAAATAAGTCACATGATTTATTAAAAATATCACGTGACTATAAGTACACATGGATGAATTTTTTAACTACCACATAGTGGGTTGTATAAAAATTCCTACAACCCAGGTGGCATAAATTTTTTTTTTTTCCTTTGTTAAATAAATGAACATAAATAAGTTTTTTCCTAAGCCGAATTCAAGCAATTTGGGGTTTCAAATAGGACAGTAAATGAACAAACGTATAATTTAATACAATTGTGAGCATATGTGGACAAATGCGCACATATACATTGTGAGCCTTAAAGTTTGGGGTCTTGATTTTGATTTTTCGTCTTTGATTCATTTTTACTTGCCATCATTTTCATTAGTAATTTGACAAATATGGTTTTTTTTACCTATAACAATAAAATTCTTAGATTTTATAGCATTCTAGAACTAGTATTTCATGGAATAGTTAAACGTTATGAGCACTTAATGGTCTTATTATTTTATGGACATAGATGGCCAGACCAATATGAAAACATAATCAACCATACAGGACCAATATATATATATATATATATATATAATCATAAACTTTAATGATCAAAAGTATAATTAAATATTAAAAAAAAGAAGAAGAGAGAGAACCTAGTTATTCATTTCCAAATAAGTACAATATTGATGATTTTGGATAATCCCAAATTATTTCTGGATTAAAGTACGCACCTAACAATAAATATAAAAAATACTTAATTAAATTATATATTTAGACCTCCATCTTGACATTTGTTTTAAATTGTACTCATATATTAAATTGTTTGAAAGGATTTTATTCTTATCTTTATAGAAGAAAAACATGAACCTAGCAAGTGAAAATCAATGGCATGGAGCTCTCTAACATGGCATCATTATATTTTATTCATAAGTGTGTGTACATATATATATTAAAAATTTTATAATATAAAAATTAAAGTAAAACAGATAAAGACAAATTTGAAATAAAAGTTTAAAGGTCGGTTACATAAAATGTGATTTTTTTTTATTTGAGGGAATAATATGTGAACTTAAAAAAAAAACTATACGCGGAAGCAACTAACGTTGTTATATTTTTTATATTCAAATATGAATTGATGAAAAAAATTTCAGTGGGCAAAGTCAAATGTGATTCTCGTTGCGTTAGCAAACNTAATGCTAAACATTTAAAATATTTGTTAAAAGCTTGAGTTGGGTGAAACGCGTAGTCTTAAAATGTTTCCGAGACGAACGAGTCATGCAAATGGCTATTATAACGAAGTCCGAATCTTCTATCTCACTCTTTTTGCTCCACTATATACTTTATAAATAAAAACATGTCACATGTTCATCTAATTATTAAATGCTAAATTTATGCATTATGTTATTTCAATTTCCTAAATATTATGGGTTATTTATTTATTTATTTTAGGAAATTGAAATAACAGAAGACATAAATTTAGCATTTAATAAATTAGATGGACATGTGGCATGTTTTTATTTGTGGAGTACATAGTGGAGTAGGAAGAGTGGGACAGAAAATTTGAACTTATTATAACGAATAACTAAAGAAAAGAAACTGACATTCCTCAAAAAAAAAAAAAAAAAAAAAAAAAAAGGAATTGACTTCTCTTTCTCTACCGGCGGTCCGGCAGATATAGTAACTTATCCACGTTAATTGTTGTGAGTATATCTAAATTCTACAAGCAAAGATAATAAAAAAAAAAAGGCAATGAAACATAATTAAGAATGAATAGTGTTCAAATCACATTTTGTTTAGGCCACGTAACACAATTCCATTGAACAACTCGTGCAATATCAACAGACAAAAATTGAAAGCAATGCATCTTGGACCAAATTGATTTGAAGCCCAAAAAAGGCTTAACGCCCTTCCAAAAAATACAGATGGTGCTTTGTTATTCATAATTTCATACTGCCAGGCTGCCAGCCGTGAATTGAAGGTCATATCATTCTTGGTTTTGGGCTTGGTGTCTTTTGTGAGCCCAAGATCGAAATTCACTTGTTCCCGTTGGTCTATTTTTGGTGGATGTTGAGAGTTGTTTGTTGCAACAAATTAAAAGTTAGTTTTTTTACTTAAATTATCTGCGATTTGTTAATCTTGCCTTTCCCCCCTTTTTTCTTTTGTCTTAATTTTATTTCAAATAATTTAATTTTATATTTTTAAAAATAAGCTAACTTTTAACTTTTTGTCCCGTATTATACCAACAAACTACCGGAAATAAACAATTCTTAACCGCACACTTTCAACAAAAAAAAAAAAAAAAAACTTTTTTTTTTTTAAAGCAAAAATAAACTATTTTCAAAGTGACAGGTTTCATATTCTAGCTCTCAAAATAAGCCTAGACCTTGCAAGGTCAATTATCCAATGGCTGACAAGTGGCTAAGCACAAAAAAGACCAGTACAAATAGCAACTAAATTAATCAGCAATCTACCAACTATTATTGCATGTTGCATGTGATGGGAATAAATTCAACAGGGAAGTCTACTACTTTCATTCATATTCTCCTTGTAGCGGCCTCTCTCTTGTCCTAACCAATCAATTTTCCCATTAAGCATAAATAAAAGATAGTTCATAGTTGAGCACTTAAGCAGAGATCACCAGAAAATATCAACTAATATGATAATGCTTGTTTGAGATTTGCACTAAAGATACGTAGGACGCTTTCTAACTTGATAAATAGTAGAAACAACTGCAAATAATCTATCACGACATTAACTGAATATAAAGGCTTCACAGCAGAGTAACTATACTAAAATGTGTTTTATATCAACACATTTTTAATAATGGTCACTATTGCTCCAAACAAGTCCGATTTGCAATAGAAAATGAAAATAAGAGAAGTTTGGGGGGACTAAATTTGAAATTTTCTCTATATACTCATTACTTAACCACCTTATTTGATTGTGGGGTATAACAAACTAGGATTTATGTTTGAACTCAGCTTATATTAAGGGGAAGACTTGGATCCAGTGCTCAAAAACCAAATTATTTCTAAACTTGAAGATAAAGAGTAATCATATAATCAAATATTAAATAAAAAAATAAGAATCAAAGCTTACTTGTGAACACAAATCCACTAAGGCAGCGGTAGAAATTGAAAATTGAAGAAGCTAAAATAACTAAGATTGGAGGCCAAATATAATGTGTATATATTTCGGAGGTCAAATTATTGGCCTGATCCAAAATTATTCTCAAGGGAAATGATAAACAAAAGATTTTATAAAGTTTTGGGGCATGAAAACCCAACCCTGTGTAACTCCACCCCTTAGAAGAGGTGTGTGAATAGTTTTTTTTTTTTGAGAAGAAACTGTGTGAATAGTAGTTTTGGAAATAGAGAATGGGGAAGTTCAAATAATTGTTTGGTTGTGTACTTCCTTCATACTAAATAATGTTAATTTTCGTATCAAAAAAAAATATAATAATGTTAATTGTTAATGTCAGATAGTCACACAAATGGCCTTTTCATTGGTTAAAGTTATACCATTTTCAAAAGAAGGGAAAGTGGGCTAGTGCTGCTATATGCGTTTGCACTTTGCAACTTGCAAGAAACACAGAAGCAGAGCTCCCATTTAATTTAATTTAATTATTTTTTTAATTTATTTTTTTTCCTTTTTTCAAACTTACATGGTTCGAAGTCAGGCTAATAATGACCCTTTCCATGGGGGGAAGTTGTACCATATAGGAATGACCTAAACGTTTTTATGTCTTCCTTTTTAATTTTTTTATTATTTCTTTAAGAAAAAGTGACTTGTTTTGCGTTGTGCGAGAAGCTTGGTTTCAAAAGTTCAAATATAAAAAATTTAACCCAATTTTCAACCATTTAACCTGTGGTTTTGCCAGCTGATTAGTGATTAATTCTAGATAAGAATCGCCTTAATTTTATAATAATATACCTTTAAATTAGACAATTATAAATTTAAAAACATATTTAGAATAATGTTTCTTTTAAAATTTAAATGTAGTGACACCATACTATTAAGAAAATATGTGCTCTTTATTTTAATTCACTCGAAATTAATTAACATATTTTCTTTAAAACAAATTAAGGGTAATTATAGGTTTATATTGTATCAACAATGTAAGTCTCACACCATAGACTAAACAAATATGAACAATATTATGCGCATTTGTGTAGTTTATAATGTAAATCTTACATTACTAATATAGAATTGCTAGTACAGTAAAAACTAATTTTTTTTCTTAAATATGCTATAATAACTCTTTTTTCAGTGGTAAATAGTAAAGGGCAATAGTCACTTGAAAGATTGATAAGCATCTTCCTCAAAAAAAAAAAAAAAAAATGATAAGCATGAATAAAGCAACCACCATCATTCCCACTACATAACCGTTATACAACGGACTTCATACCCGGCAACCGAATTCAAATATATCTGAAAAGAAAAAGAAGAAAAGCAAAAGCTACCCTCCACTTTTGCCTTCCTTTTTTTCAAATTCAATATAAAATTGGTCACCCCTGTTCTATATGCCTATACTGTCTATTGAAATTTGTAAGTTGCTACCTTCTGAATAATCTGAACCAAAATCCATCAAATGGGTTCTTGCATTAGCAAATGCAGACCCAAGAAACATTCCCTAGAAGATTTTAACAATGTCCAAGACAAGCTTGTAATCTCACAAGCTCCCAAAATTCCTATTCCTTCCTCAAACAAAATTTCTCCTTCTCCTCCTTCCCCAACTAGTTCAACTTGTTCCATTTCTTCTGTTACATGTGCCACTAGTAACACTACGAGCTCAACATCATCCTTGTCAACTGCAACTTCAGCCTTGAGCTCCAAGGATAGATCATTCTCCAATGACTTCTTGTGGTCATGTGTCAAAGAGAATCCACATATAGTTCGTATCAATTCACTCAGGGAAAACGCTCGCTCGCTAGCGCCCACCAAAGCTCATGTCCAAAAGTCAGATTTACTAGCAAAAGCAATCGCGGAATTGGAGAAACAATCACTCAGAGGGAAGGTAGTAGGGTCTCAACTGCAGAAGAAGAGAGTTCGGTCAAGCTCACCGTCTCCTCTAACACGACAGAAGAGTTTTCGGAAGGAACCTGAGAGGCTTAATGCTGCATATTCTCTACCGAGTAGAACATTGAGGTCACCCTCTCCTAGCCGAAGATTTAATGGTGATAGATATGGTAGAGTTTTGAATAACACTGCAATGGAAAGTCATTCAAAGCGTATGCTTGGTTCTAAGTCCAATTCAGTAAGCAGTGTTTCCTCATCAGTGAAGATGGAACATCTTAGGCCAGCTAGTCCTAACAACAATTCAAGTCGTCTACGCCCTTGTTTGAGGAATAGGGAGACATGCATTCACCGAATTAGTTCTAAAATAGATGAAATCGCAGTTATAAAAGCACTGTCTCAGAATGACGTCGACTCTATTCCCTTAGAGGATATTGATAATCCTCTCATCTCCTTGGATTGTTTTATCTTTATTTAAATTTAGTGTGCATGCATATGGATATATATATAGTCATACCATTCATTCTTTTTTCCTTTTATTATTTATCATGGCTTCGTTTATGAGCAGGTTTGAAAATGATCAACTGGATCAAATTTCATTTTTCTCTGTGTTTGTTGAGATTATATGTATTTTTCCCAATTCTCTGTTTTAATAATTCTTTTGTGCAGAAACATGTTATATGTACTACAATATAATAATGTTACAAGTTTTGTTAGTGTGTTCTTTTGGTACTGAGTTTTATGAGTTTCATTTTTTTTTTTCATTAACTTAAAAAATATATGCATTGCGGAATGCAGAGCAAGTTGTTGGCATATTGTGATCATAAACCAAACATTGCCAATTCAAAACAATCCAAACAATTCGAAAAATATTGATTTTTATTTGGATAAATCCCGAGGTATACCAATAATCTAGAAGCAAGCTTTGAGCGAATTAGTAAAAGTTTATGTTGCGAAAAAGTGTTGAGAGTAGAATAATACACAGGCGTCAAGACAATGGACGAGGTTACAACAATGATTGCACCAAAGTAAATAAATTCATAATCGACAGGCTACAATGCCAGAAGAACAATCATGGGCCAATTAAATCTCTATTTATACTCCAATATACGTTACTTAAGTAGCTGGGAGTGCCATTAAAGGCACCCAACAGCTATACAAAAACAAGCTATAAATAAGCCATCAAACGCTAGGAGAAAGGTACGCATACCCAAAATATACAGAATTACATTCTTAGAGCCTGTTTGGATGAAGGTGATCTTGGATCATATCACTCAGTTTTCATAATTGAGTTCTCAAAACACGTGAGTCCCACAAAAAAATATTTGTTTGGCTTGGTTTTCAACCCTTGTTTCATCACTCAATTCTCTGATTTTTGAGTGATGAGTTATGAAAACTGAAAACATATTTTAAGTGTTTTCAAGTTATGGAAATAAAGTTATAATGACATTTTTGTAATTAAACCCACATACCCAACCACAATGTTTTACAAACAAACAGGTTTTTTATTTTTCAATTTTTTTTTTTTTTTTTCATTAACTTAAAAAATATATACATTGCGGAATGCAGAGCAAGTTGTTGGCATATTGTGATCATAAACCAAACATTGCCAATTCAAAACAATCCAAACAATTCGAAAAATATTGATTTTTATTTGGATAAATCCCGAGGTATACCAATAATCTAGAAGCAAGCTTTGAGCGAATTAGTAAAAGTTTATGTTGCGAAAAAGTGTTGAGAGTAGAATAATACACAGGCGTCAAGACAATGGACGAGGTTACAACAATGATTGCACCAAAGTAAATAAATTCATAATCGACAGGCTACAATGCCAGAAGAACAATCATGGGCCAATTAAATCTCTATTTATACTCCAATATACGTTACTTAAGTAGCTGGGAGTGCCATTAAAGGCACCCAACAGCTATACAAAAACAAGCTATAAATAAGCCATCAAACGCTAGGAGAAAGGTACGCATACCCAAAATATACAGAATTACATTCTTAGAGCCTGTTTGGATGAAGGTGATCTTGGATCATATCACTCAGTTTTCATAATTGAGTTCTCAAAACACGTGAGTCCCACAAAAAAATATTTGTTTGGCTTGGTTTTCAACCCTTGTTTCATCACTCAATTCTCTGATTTTTGAGTGATGAGTTATGAAAACTGAAAACATATTTTAAGTGTTTTCAAGTTATGGAAACAAAGTTATAATGACATTTTTGTAATTAAACCCACATACCCAACCACAATGTTTTACAAACAAACAGGTTTTTTATTTTTCATTTTTTTTTTTGGGTGAAACCGAGCTACAATGTTTGACAAATTCTCTGTTTTTTTTTGGTTGAAACCCAGCCGCAACTTTTGAAGTTGAAAATTGGGTCTGAGTTAAGGGGAGAAACAGGGGGTTTGAGGAATTAAGGTATTTTAAGTGATAAGTGATGAATGATGA
Organism: Quercus suber; assembly: GCF_002906115.3. Taxonomy (NCBI): domain Eukaryota; kingdom Viridiplantae; phylum Streptophyta; class Magnoliopsida; order Fagales; family Fagaceae; genus Quercus; species Quercus suber. The sequence goes on from NW_027069563.1 coordinate 240,092, forward strand.
ATGATGAATGATGAGAATTAAGTGATGAAAATTAAGTGATGACAAAACGGGCTCTTATTCCTCTAGAGTTATTGAGAAACTTTCTGACTTAGCTATTAGAGAATTATTGGCTAACACCACTCTATTGCATTTTCTCTCATCTTTGTAGGGATCATTACCTCGTCTAATCCGTAGACGAGATCCACGACTGACGACCATTTTTAAAGTCATGAAGTGTTACAAAAATATAAGGAGAGGGATGCCGCGTGAGTAGTCGTCCATAACCATCAGAGCTCTCATGCATAGACTACTCACAAAGACTCATTTCTCTAGAAGATTCCCATCTCACGTCACAAACGACTCACATAGACTTCCCTCTTGTTATTGTATTTGCCTTTTAGTGTTTAGGATCTTTGTAAGGCGAGTTTGCAAATAAGTAGTCTGCTTACAATTAATCATTGCTTATCTGTCAAGCACGTATATAATAATAAAAAAAATTAGATAAAAAAAAAATCGTGATTTGGACGCGTTAAAACACATTTTTTTTGTTAATAAAAATAAAATAGTTTATGGAAAACGTAAGCCTATGTCAATTTCTACCATAAATGTCTTTATTTTACGGCCAATAAGAAAATAATTTTTAGTTGCCCTAAACATCCATAAATATGAAAAATATTTTTTAGAAATCAATTTTCTTCGAACCAAATACATCTTTAGTAATGTGGAAACTCAGATGGTGATGTGGCAACTTGGCCGAGGTGCCAGAAACTCAGCCTGGCCAAGCTTTCTTGAGTGGGAAAGCAACAAAGTCGGCCAATTATTCATATGTAAATCTCATAAATTTCACCTACCACCATTGAGATTTTTGGATTCTATCTCTATCAAAAAAGTATTTTGTATCAAAATTCAGTAAGTGTGAGACATATTAGTAAAAAATAATTACTTCACTAACAAATAAAAGATATGTACTAGTGAGTAGTTAGTTTTATACACATGTCTTTTATTTATTGAATTTTAATACTGTTAATATAGTATCATTTGATACCAAATATCTTCTCATCCTTATAATTAGTACGAGATAAATATAAAAAACAATGGGGTTTCTACGTACTAATTTAAATATTAAAAAAAAAAAACCATATTATAATAATAGACCAATCCAAGGCCCACAGGAATGGTATGATCACGTTACTCTACAACACAAGTCCTTAGAAAGTTCTTTTGTCTAGACTCTAGACAAGTTCTTCAATAACTTACGCATCATAGGGTCCCCGTCAACACACCCTCTAGAGCCTCTTAGGACTTTCTAGTTTTGTAGGTATTTGCGGACAAGGTTGCACTACCGATTAACTATATCACTAATTATTAGAACAGTCCTATTCAGTGATGATGTTAGGATTTCAACTTTATGGGGCAAGATTAAAAATAATAGTAAATTTTTTTTTTTGACAAAAATAGTAAATTTGAACTAATTTGAAAAATATTAATTACTATTTTTATTACTTATAATAATCAATTCATAAATTTAATAATAAAAAAAAGAGTTGCAAAAAATATATATAAAAGAAAAAAAAATAAATTCATAGTGAATAACAATCAAATTATGAGAATAATCAAAATACATCAAGTTTAATAGTGTAATTTGAATACTTAAAATAAATTAATTTAAAAGTTTTAAGAATATTAACAATATACCTGTAAAGTGATATACGTAACTAAAAATCATGAATGTTTTTAAAACATGATGTAAAATTCAACATTTCTTTTTCTATGATGTGAAGTGGTTAAATTTGGGCTTATAGCAAAACTCAAAGTTCGAAAAAAAAAAAAAAAAAAAAAAATTAAGAGCCGCAAGAAAAGTTTAAGTGGAGGCGCCCTTTTAGTGCAACATATATTACAAGTACATAAAAGTGGGTATTATTTGTTTATTTATTTATTTTTCAAATATGATATGATTTCAACTAGCGACATCTATTTCATAATGATGGCTCTTATTATTATGTTAAGACACCAATCGAACTTTAGAATTAACAATGAATTTGAATTTCAAGTTTTTTATTTAACAACAAATAACTTTGTGAGCTAATTAAAATCAACAAATAGGTTTGTTTTTCAGTTAACCAAAACTAGAGTTCATTATTTTATTAATATTATGTGAGACCCACTCTTTAACTACTTGACTTCATAATGATGGCTCTTATTATTATGTTAAGACACCGATCAAACTTTAGTATTAACGATGAATTTGAATTTAAAATTTTTTATTTGACAACAAATAACTTTGTGAGCTAATTAAAATCAACAAATAGGTTTGTTTTTCAGTTAACCAAAAACTAGAGTTCATTATTTTATTAATATTATGTGAGACCCACTCTTTAACTACTTGACTTGCGGTGAATGGTGAAAATTGACATAGCTGTGACAAGTAGAAAATTTTGGAAAAAGTTTTTAAATAGGACCCTAGGAAAAGTAAAAAGTATATGATTTCACTTAAAACATAAAGGTTTTCTGAATTTGTGCAAAGATAAATGTCCTTATAACACACTTCAACTACTACATATTATCCAGAAATTTTTGGGGAGGTCTGGGGGCAATTGCCAACCTGCCCCCTGGCTCTGCTACTGTGCTAGGGCTCCCATTTACATTTAGATTTAAAATTACATTTAATGAGTGAGGTCAAGTTTCTGGAATTTTAAAATTTTAAATTGAAGGATGAGTGATAAAAAGGTTTTATTTATGTATTTAATTATTTTTTGCTAAATAAAAAAAGTAGGACCGTGGCGTTAGTCACTTCCTATTTAGTAGGATCAAACACAAGCATCCCACATTGGCATGTGGCCTTAGGTCTTAATTTTGTCTCAAACCCAAGAATTGATAGCGATACGAATTAGCACTTACCAGAACACTCTCCACCATGATATGGTAGAGATAAGGTTTGAACTCAATATTACTTGTTCAAAAATTGTAAGATACTATGACCTATAAGTAGTGAATCTAACTCTTAATAATTGGTTTTTAATACAATGTTTATCACAGTTTAGTTCAATGGATGCGCCCCCACCACCAGCATTAATTGATTATGTGCTTACACATGTCATCTCCTGCTTCATTTAATGGGATAAAGGAAATGGTTAAGCAAGTTTTAACTGTACAGAACAAGTAGGGCAAGCATGTCGTAGAGATGTTATGTCTTTAACCGCTGCTTCATTTAGTGGGATAATACAGATGGTTTAGTCTGTTTAGCTAAATGGGACAGGTAGGCCAAGCATTTTGTCCTTGCAATAGCAATAAGACAATTAACTTCACGTGACACGGTCTCTGTGTATTTGGTACAAAATCAAGGAATTTAGAAATAGATATGCATGCCGGCCAAAACACTTCATTCTTCTATGAGCTTTCTGCTCTATCTTCTTGATGTATTCTGGCCTCTACCGTAGCTAGCAGACCCTATTATTATTGGTGAGGAAAAGTTCAAGGAAAATTGTTGTCACGACTTTTATTACAATTCTTAGGTGGTCGATTACAAATACAGATGGTTTAGTCTGTTTAGCTAAATGGGACAGGTAGGCCAAGCATTTTGTCCTTGCAATAGCAATAAGACAATTAACTTCACGTGACACGGTCTCTGTGTATTTGGTACAAAATCAAGGAATTTAGAAATAGATATGCATGCCGGCCAAAACACTTCATTCTTCTATGAGCTTTCTGCTCTATCTTCTTGATGTATTCTGGCCTCTACCGTAGCTAGCAGACCCTATTATTATTGGTGAGGAAAAGTTCAAGGAAAATTGTTGTCACGACTTTTATTACAATTCTTAGGTGGTCGATTACGAGTGGTAGAGAAAAATGATTAGGTCAATGTAAAAATAATTGACCACCACTCATAATTTATCACTTTATCTAATTGTGGCAAAAATAGTGATAAATAATGTAGTCGTGGAAGAAATGTACTGTTCATTAAATTTTATGATAATCAGGAAGTAGTGACATATATATGACGAGGCAATAGAAAAAGGATTTTCCTTGTTGGTCAATATATGCCAGTTCCACCACATTACTTGATTAGTATATGGATTTTTTTGTGACAATTGATACTCTACCATCAATGATTCCCAATTACATATTTACATAGCCAAAAAAAAAAAAAAAAAAATCCAATTGATTACAGATTTATTTTCTTTTAATAAATAAAACAAACATGCTCACTGCTCATGATCCAAAAAACCAATACCAAGTATAAAGAAAGGACGCCCGTTTTGTAGTATTCCAAACAACTTAAAGGATCTTGGCTATGGTACAAAAATGGGATTGGTATCAAAAGAGCATTTAAATCTTTGCAAGGCAGTAGTGTTAGTTATTTAAATTTGCATATAATAAGAGACGAACTCTTTTAGTTAAGAAAATGATCAACTAATTAAGAATATCCTCTGGAGCACTTTTGAGTAGTGTTGACATTTTTTTTTTTTTTTTTTTAAATCGGAAGTGTTGACACACTTACTTTATGCAACGACGACAAGTGTGTAAGGCCGGCCATTTCTCTTTTTGACGACTCAATTAACACCCAAAAGTTCTCTCAAATAATTTTTTTTGGATATCAAGTTCTCTCAAATAATGAAGCCTAGCTACATAAAAGTAGCGTTGTACCTTAGGTAGCAACAAAAATGACCCACAAACAAGACCACTCATTTCATTTGAAGTTTACTTTACAATAAAAACAATTCAATTCAGGGTGGCACAGCAGTTAGAATCAATCTGGTGGTGTGCATCCAAAAGTTAGGAGATTCAAATCTTTTTGACATCATGAGCCGTGGAGTGTAGAAAGAGAGAATTGAATACATAAGTGATCAAAGATATCGTCATTTGAAATATGCTGAGATTATTAGAAATTTTGGTATAAAAAACTTATAAACTAACTTTGATAATTAATGTGATTAATGCCATTTTAATTAATAATAGATAAATGGGTTGGATTCAAGTTATATTTGATATTAATTTAAGTAATGTTACACTACTTAATAATTTTTTATTAAAATAATATTTTAAAATTCTTTAAAAAAAAAAAAATCTTTGATACATAATTTTAAACTATAAAAAGTAAAAACTTGAACTTTATATATTTAATTGATGACATAATAATTAATTTTTGATTAAAAGTTAGCAAGTATGGAGAGTATATGAAAATAATGTAATAAAATGGTGGACATGTCAAACTTTGCAATCAATAAAAAAAATATTAAATAATGTAATATTGTTTAAAGTTACCTTAGTGGTAATTTGAACCCAAAATATCTTAATTATTATTTTGTGTTTGACATAAAATTATAAGGATTATGTAATAGGATGCCTAGTATCACTCTTGTAATTTATAAGGGTTGGACTTATTGTCAGTTGAAGGTTTATTTTAGAAGGCTTTTATGATGGCATGTTGCAGGGCTAGCTGAACATGTTTAAGAATTTCTAGTATGGGAATCATTTTCATGCATGCTTTTATTTGAATATGTAGCCCTTCACTTTTCACAACAGTCCAGCGTTCTATTCATGGCCGCACTCCCGGCACGGCCCCCCAATGAAAGACCTTAAACTTTTTCACCACAGTATCAATCTTTTTATATATAATAAAGTTAGTTTGTTTTGTCCATTTCGGTTTATTTCTTCCCTACTGAGCTCTATATAAACGTAGTGTAGTGTAGTGGCTTACAACACCAACAAGCACTTGTATCCATTTGTATCCTTCTATATTCCCAATGGATTCATGTGCCTCTACCCTTCTCCTTTCCCCTCTTGTAGAGCGAGACGATCAGAAAGACCATGGCGATTCTTTTTTGCTCCCATCATTTCTTCAGAAACAACCCTACGTACCCATGAATTTCATTTGGCCAAAAGGGGACCTAGTTGAAGCTCAGCAAGAGCTTAAAGCGCCCATAATCGATCTTGAGGGTTTCCTTAAGGGTGATTTGGTGGCAACAGAGCGTGCTGCAATGCTCATTAGGGCAGCTTGCTTGAGCCATGGTTTCTTCCAAGTAACCAACCACGGGGTTGACCCTTGTCTCATCAAGACTGCACATGATCACATGGATCAGTTTTTTAAGCTTCCTATTAGCATGAAGCTTAGGGCTAAGAGAATTCCTGGTCGTATGTGGGGCTATTCTGGTGCTCATTCTGATCGTTTTTCGTCAAAATTGCCTTGGAAGGAAACACTATCCTTCGGTTTTCATGAGAATGACTCAGACCCTGTTGTGGTAGATTTCTTTAAATCCACCCTAGGGAAGGATTTTGAACAAACAGGGTAGGACTTATTTATTTATCTTAGTTAAAAATGTCATAAAGTATAAATTGAACTACAAGACTTAAGACAAGACTTATTTAACCATGCAACATGTAATATTTATGGATTTTGGTTCAAATACTAATAATTCATAAGCTTTGTTTCTTTGCAGAATGGTATACCAAAAATATTGTGAAGCAATGAAGGACTTATCACTTGCAATCTTGGAACTATTGGCAATCAGCTTGGGACTTCATCCATTGCATTATAAACAATTTTTTGAAGATAGTAGCTCCATAATGAGATGTAACTACTACCCGATTTGCCAACAGCCAGCCCTTGCCATTGGCACTGGACCACATTGCGACCCGACTTCCCTAACCATACTTCATCAGGACCAAGTTGGAGGTCTTGAAGTATTTGCTAACAACAAATGGCAGACTGTTCGACCTTGTCATGATGCACTGGTCATTAACATCGGTGATACCTTCATGGTAGGTTTTGAGAGTGAATAAAAGCTTTTCTATTTTCTTTGTTACCTATGTAATACTATTAATTATGATATTACTACTTATTTTTAAGATTCATTTCTGGAGAAATATTTAATTTTTATTTATTTAAAAGTGTAGATGATATCATGATATTTAAAATGAGGGATGATAATTAATTTTATATGAGTTAATATTATATTTAATTTTTAGTATTTTCAAATGAGATGTTTAAGATTTCAATTCTTCTATTCCACTTAAAATGAATATATATAATTTTTTTATTTAGAAAAAAAAATTGTTTGTCATGAAAATGATATTTCTTAATAACAAAAGCAAAAGGAGAGAATCCTGACAATAATGTTGCAAGTATTATTAGGTGATCCAATAATGTTATGACTATTGTTTGGTGGGCCATAAGAAAGTTTCTATTTTAAGCTTTCCACTATTGTTTTCCCCCTCTCTAAAAATAGTGCAAAGATACTTCAATATTTATTTTACTGCCTTATCATAGTAGAAGATATCTTTATATTTGTTGACTTTTGTATAAGAAGATATTTTATATGTATTGACTTTCTAAAATCAAATAGTAATAAACGAAACTGTAGCAAACTACGCAATGATTGAAAATATATATATTTCCCCTCCTAAAAAACCTGGGTATAACCCTAAAATAACTTTTATTATAAATGGATGAGAGAGAACACTCTGTGAAGGCTGATACGTACTTAATCCAATAGAAAGGATCCAAGATACTAAATTGTACTTTCAGATTGGTGCTAATGTGCTATCATGATTCATGCTCATTAGTTTGGATCTTATGACAAGTGGCATGTTATCATTCAATAGTCAACTCCAAGTAGTTGGGATAAATTTAATTGAGTGACTAATTTCAAACAATTTTTAAGCTCTTTAGGACCAGTTATATATGATCATATTTAAATATCACAAACGATGTGGCTATTGGGTACGTTTTCACAGTGAATTTGGGTTTTAATAAGGTTGCAATAATTGCAAAACCAGCATGAGATAGATACTTTCTTTCTTTTAATGTGCCAACAAACATGAACCTCACATATATATGTATATTTGGATTTATATATGTATTATCATGGTTGAGATGTGGCAGCAACTATTGGTTTTTGTTGGATGCGCAGGCATTGTCGAATGGGAGATACAAGAGTTGCCTCCATAGGGCAGTGGTTAACAGTTACAATGAGAGAAGATCGTTGGCATTCTTTCTGTGCCCACGAGAAGACAAGGTTGTGAGACCCCCTGAAGATCTTGTACGTCTTGATGGGACAAGAAAGTACCCAGATTTCACATGGTCAGATTTGCTCCAATTCACACAGAAACACTACAGAGCTGATGATGCTACCCTCCAAAACTTCACTAAATGGCTCCTATCTTCTGAACCAGTTGATGTCTAGCCGTATCTTTTATATATAGTGTCTTATATGGGTGCATAATCTACAATAAGAAAAGTATAATGATTATGATCTAGTCTACTCTAACCGAGGAGTTATTGCTACGTTGATTTTGGGTATTCTGCAGGCAATGTGTATCCATTGTGTTGAAAATCAGAGAGATGTTTTTGGTTGTATTATTCAGTATAGTTGCAGTATTTTGACCTGTTCAATAAGGTGAAGGAGCTAGTGGCTATCAATCATGGTTATGTCACCTGCCTACTTCTGTATTTTACTATTTCTTTTCTTTTGTTTTTTGTTTTATTTATTTTTTAAATGAAACCTATCCAAAGACTTTACAAACTTATTTCCTCATTATTTTATTTGTTCTCTATTTTATTTTGGGCTATCTTAAAATATGATAATAAAAGAGAAAAAAGATGAGTTCTTTAGAGAATGATTGTTGTAATTGAAGCTTGTTAGGTTCTAAAAGTTTAGAACAATTGTAGCAAACCGTGAGTACAAACTTGTCTAGATATAGATTCCTAAGTCTATAGGTTTGATTAGATAATGCTCAATGTGTTACAAGTCAGAATACAAGAACATTCAAACTACAAAAAGGAGAATTCAATTTATGAAAAGTTTGACTGATCGAGAAATAGGTTTGACCAATTGAAATTTGCAGACATGAAATTTCTGCAGAATTTTATTTCAGCCCAAACTCTGTTTAAACATTTTAGGTTCCAAATAAAACACTTCTAGTATATAAAGGAAAACTCTAACTACGTTTTCAGAGCTCTTAGAGACTTTGAAGATGCTCTTGTGAGATCTAAAAGGTATTATGTCTTCCTTTTTATTGCCGGAAATCATTCTCATATCATTAGATCCGGTAGGTTTGAGGTTGCTACAACAAGATCAACAACTGCTAATGATCTCCACCTTCAAGGGTGATCTTGGAGTCACAAGCTGGAGAGTTTGTGTTGCTTAACCTTTGAGTGGAATCTCAAAGCCACAAACATGGGAGTTTGTGTTCTACAAATCCAAGAAAAGAATGAGTCTATGGATTCGGAGCTTGCACGTGGTCGTGTCAATAAGTTATTACTGGAGGTAGTAATAGATTTAGGGTTAAATCTTTTGTAAAACTTCGATTCTCTATTAGTGGATTTGTTTTGCCTAGTGGATTTGTTTGCCTTAAGGATAGGGCAGGTTAAATCCTCATTAGATTTTTTACCTGAAACTATTAGTTTCATTGGTTTTTCTAGGTAATCATATCATGGGGTTATTTACTTTTAACTACTTTACATGATATGATTTATTATTGTTTAACTTAGATTTGAATAATTAACCTAAGTAATCACTTGGCTAATTTATTAGGTTAAACAATATACTTTAAGGGGTCTAAACAAACAAATAAGTGGTATTAGAGCGGGTTCACTCTGATTTGGATTAAAGTCCTGAGTGAAATCCTTGATCCCTGTTATCATGTATAATTTTAAGTGTCTTACTGCTTTTAGCTGTGAAGTTTTGAATAAAAAAGACACTAATGTTTCTATTGATTTTATTGATGCCTATGAAACTCTCTGTAAGCAATTATTTAAATCTATGAAAATTGCTAAGAAATTTAAGGAAGAGTTAAAATTGGCAAATCTTGAAAAAGAGGAATTGATTGTGAGATTAGATGAATCTAATAAAAAGAATGAATTATTAAGAAATCAATTTTCCTCCCAAGATGAAAAGATGAAATGTTTGGAACAAAAGTTAGTTGAAGTTGAAGCTAAACTTGAAAATTTGTCTAATACCAAACTTGCTATTGATAAAAAATTTGTTTCTATTTCTAATCCTGTTAAGCCTAAAAACAAAATTTATATTCCTCCTTTCAAGAGGAATCATAATGAAAATGCTTATTTTGCTAGGTTAGACAAAAATAAAAAGGACTGATGTAGACGCTGAAGTTTCTAAACTTATGTCTAAACCTACTATTAGAGTGCAAAGAAATCTATTTTTGTGCCTACCCGACACCTTTGTGGTGTTATTGGTCATATTAGACCAAATTGTTCTTTGTTGAGGCAAGAACCAAATTCTGTGACCAGAAACCCCTCTAGGAATATTGATGTTCCTAAATTTGTTTTGTTGAACGGTTTTAGACCCCTTAAACCAACCAGATTGCGTAGCCTAGTTAATTAGCCAAGTTGTTACTTAGTCAAATTATGCAATTCTAGGTTAAAGCAATCAAATAATCATATTAAGATATAAAGTAGCGGAAAATAAATGAACACAAGATATGATGACCCAGGAAACCACACGGTAAAAACCTGGGGAGGATTTGACCTAGCTATCCTCAAGGTAAACCTGAATCCACTATGCGAAAGAATTGAAGTTCATACAGAAGGAATACAAGCTCCCCGCTTGACTTCCTAATGCTACCCACCAGTAGAACTTACTGACACGACCACGTGCAAGCTCCGAATCCACGGACTCCTTCTTTCTTGGACTCTTCAATCAAGTACAAGCACCCCCGCTTGTGTATCTTTAAGTTCTTGAATTTGCAACTGAATGATTACCAAGTTCTTGAAATAATCTTGAATCTTGGAAACCCTAAGTATATGTGAAGGAAAGCTCCTCAATGATCTCACAAGAGATTCACATAAACAGCAATATGAGCAACAAAGACTTAGAGAGGTTTGGGTACAAAACCCTAGATACAAAAGAGGCACACTTTTCTCTCTCTCCAAAAGCACTCAAAAACGTGGCTTAGGGTTTCCTTTATATAGTGGGAGAAGTAGATCTAAAACCCTAATCCTTAATGGGCTTAAGCTGCTGTTTGGGCCGACTTAAAATTCTGCAGATACGATTTTCGATCGATCGAGCCTGTTCTTCGATCAATCGAACCAGGCAGAATATGAAGTCTTCTTCCTACAGCTTGTATGTTCTTGAATCTTGACTTGAATCACCTTGAGCATTGTCTAATAAAACTTATAGACTCTAAGATCTATATCGAGACAAGTTTGTGTTCACAATTTGCCAATTGTTCTAAACATTTAGAACCTAACATGTTTCTATTTGTCACTTTTGTGGTGTCTGTGGTCACATTCGTCCTAACCATCATAAATTGAAATTTAAGCATTCTGTATTTCAGTCTAGAATATGTGATGATATTTCTTCTGCCATAAGTCATGATAAATTGTTTTATATGCTTTTGAAAAATTTAAGCTTGTTGGCTTGTGAAAAGAAATTGCAAGATTTCAGTGTTTTTCAAAAGAATTGTGTAATTTCTCAAATACACTCTGTTTCTCACGGTTTTTCACATACAAAGCCAAAGACTTGTGTTATATGGGTGAGAAAAGACTTGCTAAATTGAGTGTTGTTTTCTTGTCCTTGATATAATTCTTTCAATTATTTATATGGACATGTTTACTTTCAGTTTTTGGTTGTTTTATATTTTAGGTTGTTTTGATTATTTAAAAAAAAAATCCAAAAAAATTAAAAAATTCCAAAAAGGCAAAAATATTTTATTCTATGTTTAGTTTTATTTTTCTTGAGGATTACATGAATTATGATATCTCTCTCTTGATTTAAAACAAACTTGATATTGTGGAAAAACATAGAAAATATGTGCTGCATAACTGAGTGCATAAGCTATTTCTGATTTTGTATAAGTTTGTACTATTTTGTACATGTACTCATGAGTTAATTAAGAAATTGGTATTTCTTATTTGTGTACCCTCTATATCTTAGTCGAACATTGTCATGCATTGTTGCTGCATTTTATTCATTTAGCATAAAGTGTGCTTTTTGGTTTTGGTCATAAAATTTGAAAATCCAAAAAATATTTTTTTTTGTATTGCACACCGCTAAGTTTGTAATTAATGGTGGCCTGTGAAATTTGCATTTTATGACTGTGTACTTTGTTTAACTTTGATGAGCTATTTTTCTGCACTTTGTTAGTTTGTGCTATGTAATGCTTAAATTGTGTGAGTTGTTTATGGTTTTTAAACAAATGCTCTTGATTTTGAAGTCACATTCTTTTGATTGTAAGGACTAAAAAAACCTAGGAGAAAGGCATACATAACAATTTCACCACTGTCACTCACCAATCATGAATACTTGTGTGCAAATCATAAAAGCCGTGCTTAGTAAGGTGTTGCTTTCAAAAAAAAAAAAAAAAGAAGCAAAGAGAAAATATATATATATATATATGCTTCAAAAGAAAACGAAAAGGCAAGAGAAAAAAATGCATGGTTATAAGCGTGTTTTTCTAGGAAATGTGGGAGTTATATGATGTAACTCTTTAGATGATAGTCACTTTCAAACTAATGTGATTGATGATGTAGAAAATTTGTTTAACTACTATCTACATATCACATTTTCTGTATTTTGTACACTTACTAGTTACAAACACTGAACACAAATCTTTGCTAAACTCTGTACATATAATTGTGTGTTGACTAATCTGGCCATTTTTAATTGCATATGATCTGATATGTAAATGAAAATTTTTTGTTCTGTTTTGGTTGAGAATTTGAAATTAGATTTTCATGTTTTAAAGTTAAAATTATGTGATTTTAACTTCTTGATTGGTTTTGATACCTGCATTTAAGAGGCATCATGTTTTTAAAACTTATTTGGATCACGTTCATCTGTATTGAGTCATAAAAACTGCTTTCAAGTTGTTTTTCTATATAAAATTTATAGATTTTTAAGTTTTAAAAAATTTCATTGTTTCGACTGATCGAAGATCTCCCTTGACTAATTGAAAATGTTTAGGTTTTAAAGCAAAAACTCTTTGCTCAATTTGATTGATGTCCGATTGAAGTTCGACTAATCTAAAATTTCCAGAAAATTTATTTGATTGATGCTCGATTCCTTTTGATAGATCGAAATTGAAAAATTTTCAGTTTTTAGATTCTTGATCAATCTATCTTTTCTTGCATCATTTTGTGATAGGATTGACATGCATTCCATTGTTTTCTTTATCCATCTTGCACTTTTGCAGTCATATCTCTCATTGTTTTCACATATAACAGGCATATATTTTGCTAAATTGGGTACTCAACTTGATTTAAAAATTGATTGATTAAATTTTTGAGTTCTATACATTTTAGTATATGTTATTTTTTATGTGTGAATTGAAAAAAATATTTTTTTTTAAAGAGATATGGTAGATAATAAATGTGCAGATATTTGCTCTACTCTTGAGGTTGATTTGAGTTCAAAATGCCTTGACACATGAAAACATTACATGCTGAATTTTTATATCATTGAGATCTATATTGTATAGTCTTAACTGATTGTACTTAGAATGTTTGCATCCATCTATTTATGGGTCACATAGTGTCAAGTTTGCATATATTGAAAAATAAAATATTTTTCTTCATGGGTATCTATGGACACAAAGGGGGAGTCGCCACTGTTAGGACATATGTGTGTTCACTTGTTAAGAACATATGTCACATATTTATGTAAATTGGCTAATCCTTTAACAAAACGCACTCTACTTGTAATTGGGTAGTTCTAGGTGGTTTTAATACTTCAAGAAACAAGGTTTCAAGATCAAGTGTTGAAATCATCAAATCTGTCCAAGAAAAACAAGTTGAAGTGCAATTTCATTAAAGCTTGACACCTGCTCGATAGCTCCTTGACACCTGCTATCTATTGAGAATTACAAAATTAGATTTTCTGATCTGATTTGCTTGGGATCCGTGAATATGTTTTTGGGTCTTCTTTTCTTCTAACCCTAAACATATAAAAGGATTGTTTTAAGAGCCGTCAAATTGTACACAAGTTGCAAAGTATTGAGCAATCTTTGTTCAAGCAAATTGTGATCAAAGACGAAGTTTTTGACCTAGTTCATCTTCTCTGAAGAAGTTGCTGTATATTTTGCACCAAAGGGTTTTGTGACCAAGCATCTTCCTAATCTTCATCGTGTAGGATGAACTGAAGAAATTTGCAGCCAACCTCTTCTTCTAAGTTGGTGTTTGAAGTCGCGTACTGGGATTCACGCATTGGTTAGTCACGTACTTAGGAGCCGTGCATCAAAGGTAGGAACTGTCACTACAAATCAAGTCCAATTGGGTATTGGGGTAAAGGTTCAACAATAGGTTGGTAAGGTACTTGGGATTCCTTTACTTGTAACTGCTTGATTTGATAATAGTGGAGTTTCGGGAGTGATGACCTAAAAATCACCCAGTGGGGTTTTTGTCGCAAGGGTTTTCCCTATTCGTAAACAAATCACCATGTTATTTATTTTCCGTTGCTTATTTAGTTTATTGGTGATTTGTTTGTGCTTCCACGCGTTTGCATGATTAATTGATTAATTAACAACTTGGCTAATTAATTAATTGGTTTAAATCACAAGGGGCCATTCAGTTTATGGCCTATCAAGTGATATTAAAGCAAGCACACTCTAATTAGGTTTAATCTTTGCTATGTTTGATCGATTAACCCCTATTTGTCATGGATAGAGGATAGTCATTAATCATACCTCTTTTATTTGATGGCACTAACTATGCATACTGGAAAGTACGCATGAGAGCTTTCTTGCAATCTTTAGATGAGAAGGTGTGGCAAGCTATAGAGATTGGCTGGACCAAGCCAAAAGAAGAACCGACTGATTGGGATAACGCCAAGATCAAGGCGGCAAACTTCAATAGCAAGGCATTGAATGCGTTGTTCAGTGCAGTCACCAATGAAGAATTCAAGAAGATATCCTCAACTGAAACTACTAAGGAGGCATGGACCATCCTCTAGAAAACCTATGAAGGAACAAAGGCTGTTAAAGATTTAAAGTTTCAAATGCTTACTATAAGCTTTGAAGAGATTAAGACGGAGGAGGATGAGTCATTTGATGAGTTCTATGCCAAGTTCAAGGACATAGTAAACTCAGCCTTCAATCTTGGGGAAACCATCCCTGAACCCAAGATTGTAAGGAAGGTGCTCAGATCTCTACCCGAGAGATTCCATGCGAAGATTACTGCTGTAGAGGAATCAAAGGACATTGACAAGATTCCTTTAACTGAGCTAGGTGGAAACTTGTAGACCTACAAGATAGGATTATCTAGGATTGGCAAGTCGGGTAAAGGCAAGAGCATGACCTTAAAGGCAAAGAGTAGTGATACAGTTGAGTCTTCCGATGATGAAGATTCCAAGATGAAGTCCTACATTACAAGGCAGTTCAAGAAGTTTATGAAGAACGCCAATGGGAGGAACTTTGATAAGGACCATAGATAATCCAGTTTTTCTCAGTTTAAGAGCCAAGACAAAGGAAAGAAGGATACTAAGGATGGTGGTCAGTACACTGTTCCGGCAGGACCAAAATGTTTTGGATGTCATGGTTTTGGTCACATGAAGCATGAATGCCCTACATATCTCAAGAGTATTGGGAAGAGTAAGGCACTTGCTGCAATCTTGAGTGACACTGAGCTCGAAGGTGATTTCGACAATGAGGATGACGGAATTTTGAATGCCTTCACTGCCACAGTCAATCCTACTGAAGGGATTGTTAAAGATGTGGATGAAGAAGAAGAACTAGTAGAGTCAAAATTCGAGAAGATAGATGATCAAGATGATATCCATTCAGCCTATGAGAAGCTTTGCAAGCTTTCTGAGAAGCATAAGAAATTGTATAGGCTGGCCACCAAGAAGCTCAATAATGTAGAACTTGATCGTGAAGAGTTGTCCACAAAGTTTGATGAGGCGAATCAAACTTTTGGTGCACTGAGGTTTGAGAATAATTTCTTGGTTGAGAAGACCAAGAAGTTTGAAGCGAAGCTGTTTCAAGTCAGAGCTCAATTGGAGAGGACTTCAAGTGCAAAACTTGATGAGATGCTCAACATTCAAAAATCTGCTTTAGATCGAATAGGTTTAGGGTATGATCTTTCTTCCTCTCATATTGCTTCTGCTAGTGCTACTGTTTTTGTTTCTCCTGCTAATAATAGTAAAATTGAGAACACTAATGTTAAAACTGAATTAGCTAGTGAGAACTTAGACAAGGGTAAATCTATCTTAAGAGCACCCCCTAAGCAAGATAAGAAAGATGCTAAAAACCCTAGGGCTAAGAAGGCTAACTCTCAAAACCTTAAACAAAAGAAGCAGCATCTCTGTCATCATTGTGGAGCTGCTAGTCATACTTGACCAAATTGCTACAAGTGGCTAGCCACTCAACAGAGCAACAATATGATAGCATCTGGAAGCCAAAATCAGCTTCAATCATCTCTTGCTCTTCTTGGAGATCTTTTGAAAGCCCTCATGTTCCTTTCAAACTTGAACGGTTTCAATTTGTCCCCCTCACAACCGGTTCAAAGGTTCAATCAAAGGAAAGGTTCTTCCAACGTGTGGAAGAAAAAGGACTCTAAGTGATTTTATCACTTTCTTCTGTCTTCTTGTTTTTGTTTGTTGCATTGCTTGTGTGTTTTGCATTTTTGTTGAGTCAGTCTAGTTTTATGCTTTGCTTTGTCTAACATGTTTTTGTGTTTTTACTTTCAGTTCTGTTTATTTTGTTTTTAAAATAAAAAAAAAATTGAAAAATAAAAAAAATACAAAAATAGTTTGTGATTTGTGTACTTTGGTACTTGTGTACCTTGGATAGCCAATGAAACAGAGTTTTCTAAACTTTGTATCTTTTGTAGCTTAGATGAGCATCTCTATGCACAACTAAGCAAGCGAGCTTTGTGGCTCTTGTTTATGATGAGTAAGATTAAGTTATCTCTTGAACTTAACACTCATATCACTCTTTTTGACGGGTAAGACTAGAAAATCCTAAGAGAAAGACATAAATAACCATCTCACCACTATTGCCCACCAATTATAATAAGACACCTGTATGCTTCGGTATAACAAAAGTGCAATGTCAAAGACATTCGTATACTTCGGCATAGTAAAAGTGCGATGTCAATTGCTTAACATCTTGGTTATTTCTTTTCTCTTTTTTTATGCCCATGCATGATATGCTTAAAAGAAAATATGCAAAGAAAATAAAAAGTAAAAAGATTAAAAATGCTTTAAATATAGTTGCAAGCGTGTATTCTAGGAGATGTGGGAGTTATAGGATGTACCTCGAAGATGATAGTCTCCGTCAAACAGTTATGATTGTGTGTGAGTTAAAGTTATTTCTCATATCTCAGATCGTCATAACATATATACACATATGCAATCTTGTGATGTTTTTCACACACAACATGCAATATTCTTTGCTACTTTTGATACATGTGCAGGTACAATGTGATTTAGCCATCACAAGTGTTTACATGTGCTAATGTATGCTCACTAAACTGTCTTGACTTGTTTTTGAAAAATAAAATTGGTTAGACTTGTTTAGTGTGTGTGTGTGTTTTTGAGGATTCATATGCTTAATTCTTTGTTGAGAGATGATTTTAAGAGATTTATATGTTGATTGGATCAATGGTTGAGGTGCATGTTGGATTGCATTCATGTCTGTGTTTTTCACTTTTCGAAAAACTACTTTTTAAAGCTGTCTCGACACCTCCTCGACACCTCCTCGATACCTTGTTATCTGTCAAGCTTCTCAAGCCTTTTTTTTTATAGCAATCTTGACACCTCTTCGACACTTGGTGGATCGATCAAGTAATCTCCTGCCTCCTCGATACCTTCTCAATACCTTGTCGATCGATCGAGCTTTTGTTCCTGGTTCTGGTGTTTATTCCTCGACACCTTCAGCTGTCGTCATGCTTTTTCTCGATACCTACCTCGACACCTTTCTCGATACCTCTCGACATCTTAGCTGTCGAGAATTACTGAGGTTCCTATTTAAAGCTCTGTCACGATTCTGATCTCACTTCTCTCGATCTCTCTCTATCTGTCTGCGACTGTTCCTTTCCCAAACTTGATTTTCTCACTCAAAATCTTCAACCCACTTGATTTTCGGCCCTTTCTTGCTTCTAATCACTTGGTAAGATCTCATTTTCCTTCCTTTTTCATGCATTTCATGTTTTAAAGCTTAGGTTTTAGGGTTTTTGAAAATTTTTGGGGTTTTTCAAAATTAATGAGTTTTTCTTGAAATTTTGGGTTGGGTTTTCACTTGAATATGTTCAAAATATCATACATTGCATTTCATGTGCACTAGAATGATACTTACATGCATTTAGATGTGTGTTCTATGTTTTTGTGCTGGTAGGATTGGATTGGGCTGAGCCCATGATACTTTTTAATTTGCATGTCACATGTCCATGCATTCCCCATGCATACGAACTTTTTGTTCAATATATTTGATATATGTGAACTGTTTTGGGACTTTTCTGATTGTCTCATTCTCTATCTCTTTCTCATTCTGTTTACGTTAGTAGTGTCTATGACACCCAAACGTAAATCCACTCTGGCTCGGAACCCTCTGCGTTTTGGAGCTTCTTCATCTTTTAATTTTGCTCCTCTAAATCTTCGGTTCCATGATAGAGATGCCCACAAGGCATTTTTGAAGAACTTTTCTAGACGAGGTGTTCATTTGGAATGCCAAGTCATTTTAGCAGACTTCTCCGACCCTGACCTTCCCTCTGTCATTCACAATAGGAGATAAGAGTCACTGTGTGTCATCCTGGTCACTTGTCCTCTCGTGCTTATTCAAGAGTTTTACTCCAACATGCACGGGATTGATCGTTCAGTACCTCTATTTTTTACTCGTGTTCGAGGTACGTGCATTCCTGTCACACCGCAGCTAGTTGCAGATGTGCTTAGGGTTCCTAGGATAGAGTTTCCTAATTATCTTTCCTATGAGCGTCTAAGGACTGTGTCCAAAGATGAGCTCATTTATGCTTTTTGTCAGCGCCCAGCTAATTGGGGTGAGCATCAGTACACATCATGTAGACCTTTTATTAAAGGTTCTAGATTCCTAAACATGGTGATGACTTTTGTACTCCATCCACTCTCTCACTACAACTCCATCACAGAGCCTCGTGCTCGATTTTTGTTATCTCTTCTTGAACATTTTACTATAGATTTTCCTTCTCATTTTATCCTTTCTATCATAGATTTTCCTTCGGCGTCCCGTGATAAGCTCATCTTTCCTTCCGCTATCACAAGGATCTTACGCCATTTTTCTATCCCTTTTCCTGTGTCCAACTACTTTACACATATCTGTGCTATAAATGCCACTACCGTAAAACATAGTAAGGCTTAGTTTAGGTCGCAACAGATGGATTCCACTCCTCCTTCCCGTTCAGCTCCATCCAGATCAGCTCCATCTACATCTACTCCTTCTTCCTCTATGAGCAATGTATCTCTTGGAAACATCATGGCGCAGCTGCAGCGCATGGATGCTCGCCTCGATACACTCTCCTCTGAGTTGTATCAGGTGAATGTTCGTGTTGGTTGTATTGCACGACGACAGGTGGCCATGGGTGGTTTTGCTTTTGAGGCTACTTCTTTACCACCTTCTCTAGCGGCTTCAGACTCTGAGGATGATGATGATGATGGTGATGATGATGACGCTTCGGATGATGATAATGGAGATGCTAGCTTTACTGATGAGATGTCTACATGACACTCTACCCTTTATCACTCGTGACAAAAAGGGGGAGTAGTTTTGGGTTATGAAAGTAGTCATCTTAGGGGGAGAGTTAGTATAGGACATTTTTTATAGGGGGAGTGTTGATATTTTGAGGGATGTAGTGAGGTTTTGATGTATCTTTTTCTTTTTTATCCTTTATAGATACATTGATCTTGTATATGAGGTCTTGTGACCAGTTTTACATACATTGTACTTATTTTCTCTATATGTGGATGTATGTTTCTTTCACCTCTCTCTTCATGTGTTGTTTCTTCTCTATCTTTATACACATGTTCGTTATACTTGTATGCAATCTATTATTTCTGTTTTACACAAAGATGCCTTGATGAGGTTTGTTTAAAGTGTTTCAGAAATACAAGTTGTCTAAGTCTATTTGCCATAAACTTTCTTCTTGCAAAGTTTTTCAAGAGTTTGTGTTATGATAGATTTTATTGTATTCAACAAGTGAATATGAGTTGAGTGATTATGACTTCTCTCATATGCTCATTTGTTTGTTGCGGTTTTGTTACGAATTGCCAAAGGGGGAGATTGTTAGGACATATGTGTGTTCACTTGTTAAGAACATATGTCACTTATTTATGTAAATTGGCTAATCCTTTGACAAAATGCACTCTACTTGTAATTGGATAGTTCTAGGTGGTTTTAATACTTCAAGAAACAAGGTTTCAAGATCAAGTGTTGAAGTCATCAAGTCTGTCAAAGAAAAACAAGCTGAAGTGCAATTTCATTAAAACTCGACACCTGCTCGATAGTTCCTCGACACCTGCTATCTGTCGAAAATTACAAAATCAGATTCTCTGATCTGATTTTCTTGGGATCCGTGAATATGCTTTTGGGCACTCTTTTCTTCTAACCCTAAACATATAAAATGATTGTTTTAAGAGAAGTCAAATTGTACACAAGTTGCAAAAGCATTGAGCAATCTTTGTTCAAGCAAATTGTGATCAAAGACGAAGTTCTTGACCTATTTCATCTTCTCTGAAGAAGTTGCTGTATATTTTGCACCAAAGGGTTTGTGACCAAGTATCTTCCTAATCTTCATCGTGTAGGATGAACTGAAGAACTTTACAACCAACCTCTTCTTCTAAGTTGGTGTTTGAAGTCGCGTACTAGGATCCGCGCATTGGTTAGTCACGTACTTGGGAGCCGTGCATTAAAGGTGGGAACTGTCACTACAGATCAAATCCAATTGGGTATTGGGGTAAGGGTTCAACTGTAGGTTGGTAAAGTACTTAGGATTCCTTTACTTGTAACCGCTTGATTTGATAATAGTAAAGTTTCGGGAGTGGTGACCTGAAAATCAGTCGGTGGGGTTTTTGCCGCAAAGGTTTTTCTCATTTGTAAACAAATCACCGTGTTATTTATTTTCCGCTACTTATTTAGTTTATTGGTGATTTGTTTGTGCTTCCACGCATTTACATGATTAATTGATTAATTAACAACTTGGCTAATTAATTAATTGGTTTAAATTACAATGGGTCATTCAGTTTATGGCCTATCAGCCACCTAGTTTTTGTAATGGTTTAGGAATCATATATATAGCGTCTTCTCAAGGAAGGACCTTTGATCTTACTACCAGAGAATGAGTTCAGAGTTTAGGTACACTCTTGGGAAGGTGTTAGGCACTCAAGATCGCTTAACCTTAATGTTGGCCTTCCATCATTGTGTCTTATGTCTTAACCCTATTAAAAACTATTTAGATACTTGTATTCTAAATTCACACACACACACACATATACACACACACACACACACTAACATGCATCTAACAAACAAGATGACATCTTTAACCATTGTCAGGACATATGTGATTCATGTTAAGAACATATGTCAATATTTATGTAGTTGGCTAATACTTTGACAAAACGCACTTTACTTGTAATTGGGTATACCTATAATGTATTTGATACTTCAAGAAACATGTTGTTCAAGTCTAGTATTAAAGCCATGAAGATTAAACCAAGAAACAAGTGAAGAATGACTATTCATTAAAGCTGGATAGATAGCTTGACATTTAGATAGCTCTACAGCTTCTCGACAAATAGCTACCTATCGAGATTTAATGAATGAAGCTCAATAGATTCTTGATCGATCGAGGTTACGGGAATTTAGATTTTCAGATCTGATTTTCGGCCCATGTTTTTGTATTTGTGTAAGGTTTCTTTTCTCACAACACTAGACCTATATAAGGCTTATTTAGAAGCCGTCACATAAGAGACTACAAGGAGAACATATGCAAAAGGTAACCAATGCTTTATTCTCTCTGAAAGAAGCTACTACGTTGTTGCGTTTTAGAGTTTTGTAACCAAGTGCTTCTTAATTTTCATTGTTGATGAAATGAATAACTTTGCAGCCAATAATCTTCTTCAAGTTGGTGAGTGAGTCGCATACTAGGATTCGTACAAAAGAGTTAGTTACATATTGGGATCCGTGCATCAAAGGGCGGCGTTCATATATTGAAGAATTCAGAGGTTCTAAAGAGGTAGAAGGTTTCTGCTGTAAGTTCATATACGAGGATTGTACAGTCTAGGGACAAAGGTTTTGTACTAGATCTGAAACTTCTCTTTACTATAGCGGATTACTTTTCGGAAAGGTTTCCCCCCAGGTTTTTTTTACTATGAAACTAGTTTGTTTCATTGGTTTTACTGGGTTATCATATCTTGTCTTATTTACTTTTTCGCTGCATGATTTTGACATGATATTGATGTTTGTTTGTTTTAATAAGTTTTATTGATAATAAATCTAATTAACAATTTGGATTTAAAACTTGTTAATTCTATCAACTGGGGTCTAAATTTCTCATCAAGTGATATTAGAGCAGGTACACTTTAATTGGATTAATTTCTTAAGTGTGATCCTTCACCCCTGTTGTCATGGATCATGGACAATCTTTTTTTTATTCCTCCTTTATTTAATGGAACTAATTATGCATACTAAAAAGTTCGTATGAAATTTTTTTTGTAGGCTCTAAGTGAACAGGTATGGCAAGCTGTTGAAGTTGGCTGGATTAAGCCAAAGAAAGCGCCAGTGGATTAAGATGATGCAACAATCTTTGCGGAAAATTTCAACTGTAAGGCCGTGAATGCTTTGTTTTGTGGGGTGACCAATGAGGAATTCAAGAAAATATCATCCACAGAAGTTGCCAAGGAAGCATGAACCATTCTTGAGACCACT
Source organism: Quercus suber (assembly GCF_002906115.3). Taxonomy (NCBI): domain Eukaryota; kingdom Viridiplantae; phylum Streptophyta; class Magnoliopsida; order Fagales; family Fagaceae; genus Quercus; species Quercus suber. Next base: position 262,919 of record NW_027069563.1, read on the forward strand.
TATAAAGGTACCAAGGCAGTAAAGAATGTGAAGTTTGAAAAACTCACTAGTAGTTTTGAAGAAATAAGGATGGAGGAGGATGAGCCCTTTGATGAGTTCTATGCTAAACTCAAGGATATTGTGAATTATGAATCTTGCTTTCTATTAGGTTCTAAAGATTTAGGAATTTATGTATTTAAAACTCTAATGTGTATTGTTGGCAAACCATAATCAAAATAGGTTGTTAGTCTTGTTTAGACTTGCTCAAAGTGTGGGCGTTTTATGTAAAGTTGGAATCGAGTGGCTACAGAAGTATTAGTGACTTTCGGCCTATCTCGATCGATTGAAAATTAGACTCGATCAATCGAATCTCGAGCAGAATGTTTTCTCTGCAGAATTTCCAACTCAGCCCAAGCCCATTAAGGATTAGGGTTTCAGATCTACTTCTCCCACTATATAAAGGAAACTCTAAACCACGTTTTTGAGAGCTTTTTAGAGAGAGAGAAGAAAATGCCTCTTTTGTATCTGGGGTTTTGTACCCAAACCTCTCTAAGCCTTTGTTGCTCATATTTGCGGTTTATGTGAATCTCTTGTGAGATCTAGAGGAACTTTCCTTCACATAAACTTAGGGTTTTCAAGGTAGAGATATCATCTACATCTTGATGATCAACAAGGTTGCTGCTATTGGAGCTTAAAAAAATACAAGTGGGGGTGCTTGTATCTTGATTGGAGAATCTAAGAAAGAAAGAGTCCATGGATTCGGAGTTTGTACGTAGTCGTGTCAGTAAGTTCTACTAGTAGATAGCATTAAGAAGTCAAGCGGGAAGCTTGTAAGTCCTTTTGTATGAACTTCGATTCTTTCAAGATAGTGGATTCAGGTTTACCTTGAGGATAGTTAGTCAAATCCTCCCCAGGTTTTTACCGTGTGGTTTCTTAAGTCATCATATCATTGTGTTCTTTATATTTCCGCTGCTTTGCATGATATGATATATTTGTATTAACCTAGATTTGTTTAATTTTGACTAAGTAATCACTTGACTAATTAACTAGGTTAATCTAATTGTGTTTTAAGAGGTCTAAATTTCTAACAAGTGGTATTAGAGCGGGTACCTCTTCTTGTTGTAGATCTTTTGATCTTTGAGCTGATCCTTGACTCTTGTTATCATAAATAATTTGAAGTGTTTTTCTGCTCATGTTTGTGATGTTTTGAATAAAAAGAACACCATTGTTTCTGTTGATTTTTTTGATGCTTTTGAAACTCATCGTAAGGAATTATCTAAATCTTTGAAAATTTCTAAGAAATTTAAAGAAGAGTTAAAATTGGCTAATCTTGAAAAAGATGATTTGATTGTGAAATTAGATGAGTCTAATAAAAAGAATGAATTTTTGTGAAATCAAATCTCCTCTCAAGATGAGAAGATCAAAAGCTTGGAACAAGAGTTAATTGAATCTAAAACTAAAATTGAAAATTTGACTAGTACCAAGCCTGTTGTTGATAACAGAAGTGTTTCTGTTTCTCTTAATCCTAAAACTGAGAAAGTTTATATCCCTCATTTTAAGAGGAATAATAAAGAAAAGACTTATTTTGCTAGGTTAGACAAAGGTAAAAGTTCTGATGTAGACGCTGAAGTTTCTAAACCTATGTTTAAACCTACTGTTAGAAAGCATAATAAATTTGTTTTTGTGCCTACCTGTCACCTTTGTGGTGTTGTTGGTCACATTAGACCAAATTGTTCTTTGTTGAGACAAAAACCAAAATCTGAGACTAGATTTACTGTTAGGAATACTGATGTTCCTAAATTTGTTCCTGTTTGTCACTTTTGTGGTGTCTACGGTCACATTTGTCCTAATTGTCATGAATTGAAATTTAAGCATTTTGTATGTTAATATAGGATATGTGATGATATTTCTCCTGCCATAAGTCCAAATAAATTGTTTCATATTATTTTGAAAAATTTGAGCTTGTTGGCTTGTCAAAGGAATTTGCAGGATTTTAGTCTTTCTCAGAAGATTGGAGTAATCCCTCAAATACACTATGCCTCTCATGGATTTTCACCTACAAAGCCGAAGACTCGTGCTATATGGGTGAGAAAAGATTCTCCAAGGTGAGTGTTGCTGACTTGTCCCTATTTTAATTCTTTCAATTAATTGTGGACATGTCTTGTTTCTGTTTTTGGTTGTTTTGTTTTTTAGTTTTTTTATTTTAAAAAAAAAATCCAAAAACATTGAAAATTTTCAAAAAGACAAAAATATTTTATTTTGTGTCTTGTTTTTTTTTCTTGAGGATTACATGAGTTTTAATATCTCTCTTGATTTAGAACATGCTTGACATTGTAGAGATACTTGAATAGTTTATGCTAAGCTATTTCTGATTTTATGTGAGTATGTACTAAGTTGTACATGTACTCATAAGTTAATTAAGAAATTGATATTTCTTGTTTGTGTACCCTCTATAGCTTAATTAAGCATTGTCATGCATTGCATTTGCATTAAACCAAAAAGGTTTTTGTGTTTTGTATTACATATCATGGATTTGAAATCAAGGTTGGCCACCTTATATTTACATAACAAGTTTATGTACCTTGTTTAGTTTTGATGAGCTTATTTATTGCACTTTACTAGTTGAGTTTTGTAGTACATGTTGTGTGGGAAGATGTTTATAGTTTTTGATCACATGATCTTGATCTTGAAGTCACATGTCTTTGACTGTCGGACTTAATCCTTTTGAGAAATGCATAAATAACCATCTTACCACTGTTTACTAGCCAATCATGAACACCTTAATGCATATTATAAGATTTTGTGCTCGAAAAAGTGTAGCACATGCACAAAAAAAACATAAGGTGTAGCCTCGATTTAATTGCTTAATTCTTAAAATTAATGTGTACTATTAGGCTTGATGCCAAATCACATAATTAAAATTGGTGTGTATAATATGAGGCAATTCAAGAAACTTACATGATTGCAAGCTTATGTTATAGGAGATGTGGGAGTTATATGATGTAACTCTTTAGGTGATAGTCTCTTTTAAATTCTATGTAATGAATTTTGTAGACTTTGTAATTAATTGCTATTCACATATCCCCTCACATGTATCTCAAACTTTTGCTAGTTGCACATACTACACAAGTTACTCTTTGCTAAACTTGGTACATTATATTGTGTGTGATTTTGTTATGGCCATCGAAGATTAAAAGTTCCTTGATTTTAATGCAAATGTGTTTAAATGTTTGTGCTTTGAGGATAAATTGATTGAAAATCTTGATTTTGGAAGATCTGGGTTGAATTCAAGTATTTTTGAGAAACTTTTCGTCTTATACTCATGCATTTTTTTATAAAACAATGTGCTTGAGGAGTTTCTGTATTGAAATGCTCTGTTTTCAAAAATCTAATTTTTCCAGACTTTCGATCGATCGAACCTATCTTTCGATCAATCAAAATTGTGATTAAAATTTTTAGTTTAAGTCTACCTGACTCGATTGATGTTCGATTGATTCTCAATTGATCGAAACTGAAAAATTTTCAGTTTCTATGTTTTTGACCAAAATTTTTTCATGCTTCATTTATGTTTAGGGTTCACATGCATTGCATTGTTTTTGTATCCATCTTGCAATTTTACAGTCATATCTCTCATTGTTTTCACACATAGCATGCATACACTTTGCTAAATTGGGTACTCAACTTGATTTAAAAATTGATCGATTAATTTTTGGGTTTTGTACATTCTAGTATATGCTATTTCTTATGTGTGAACTGCAGAAATTTTTTTCTTAAAAGATATGATGGATAATCAATATGCAAATATTTTCTCTGCTCATGCAACTGTTTATAGGTCACATAGTGTCATGTTTGCATTTTATTGAAAGAGAGAATATTTTTTCTTCATATGTATCCTTACCTTAGGTTTTAACTTTGGTTTGTGTGTCTTCCCCCCCCCCCCCCCTCCTTTATTTTTCCCCATACTGTTTTTCCCAAAACTTGTTTTGTTTTTCCTATTTTTATAAGGGGAGAAGCTTATTTTTAACCTTTGTTGTTCATAGGGGGAGGTGTCTCTATTTTCTATAGAGTTGACTTGTTTTGTGTTTCCTTCCCTTGATTGTCTATTTTCTCTTGACCTTTGTTACTCTTTGTTTGAGTTATATTTGTCAATTCGTGACAAAAAGGGGGAGATTTAGATAAAATGATAGGAATATGTGTGGAAAATACAAGAATGTTCTGTTTAGGGGGAGTTAACATTGTTTTTGATGTATCTAACTTAGGGGGAGAGTTAGTTTACATATCTGTTGATTTACTATTTTTCTGTCACACATGCGTTTATGCGTTTTGTTTAGTGTTTCAGGAAATATACAGGTTGATTCAATTGAGCTGCTGTCTTCACTTGTCACTGATGGATAGTAGTTAGGATTGAATTTGTGTTATGAGCAGTATTTTTGTAAAGGGCTTTTACTTGTAGACTTTGAGCTTTTAATTTGTGTTTTGTCACGGATTGCCAAAGGGGGAGTTTGTTAGGTTCTGAAGATTTAAAAATTTATGTATTTAGAACTCTAATGTGTATTATTGGCAAACCATGATCAAAATAGGTTATTAGTCTTGTTTAAACTTGCTCAAAGTATGGGCGTTTTATGTAAAGTTAGAATCGAGTGGCTGTAGAAGTATTAATGACTTTCGGCCTGTCTCGATCGATCGAAAATTAGACTCGATCAATCGAATCTCGAGCAAAATGTTTTTTCTGCAGAATTTCCAACTCAGCCCAAGCCCATTAAGGATTCGGGTTTCAGATCTACTTCTCCCACTATATAAAGGAAACCCTAAACCACGTTTTTAGAGCTTTTTAGAGAGAGAGAAGAGAGTGCCCCTTTTGTATCTAGGGTTTTGTACCCAAACCTCTCTAAGCCTTTGTTGCTCATATTTGCGGTTTATGTGAATCTCTTGTGAGATCTAGAGGAACTTTCCTTCACATAAACTTAGGATTTTCAAGGTAGAGATATTATCTACATCTTGATGATCTACAAGGTTGCTGCTATTGGAGGTTAAAGAAAAACAAGTGGGGGTGCTTGTATCTTGATTGATGAATCCAAGAAAGAAGGAGTCCATAGATTCGGAGCTTGCATGGGGTCGTGTCAGTAAGTTCTACTAGTGGGTAGCATTAGGAAGTTAAGCGGGGAGCTTGTAAGTCCTTTTGTATGAACTTTAATTCTTTCAAGATAGTGGATTCAGGTTTACCTTAAGGATAGCTAGGTCAAATCCTCCCCAGGTTTTTACCGTGTGGTTTCCTAGGTCATCATATTATTGTGTTCTTTATATTTCCGCTGCTTTGCATGATATGATATATTTGTGTTAACCTAGATTTGTTTAATTTTGACTAAGTAATCACTTGACTAATTAACTAGGTTAATCTAATTGTGTTTTAAGGGGTCTAAATTTCTAACACTTTCAATCTTGGAGAATCTATTGCGGAATCCAAAATTGTTAGGAAAATTCTTAGGTCCTTACCTGAAAGACTCCATGACAATATCACTGTTATTGAAGAAGTCAAGGACATTGATCAAATTTCTTTGATTGATCTTGTAGAGAACTTTCAAACTTATGAGATGGGATTAGGCTCAATGGGAAAAGGTGGAAAGAGTAAAAAATTGGCTCTTAAGGGTATAGAGGAAGAGATTGAGGACTCTGAAGATGAAGATGAAAGTGAAGATGAGGATAAGGATCTAACCTTCATAACTGATGAGATTATCAAACTTCTTCAGTTTAGAAAAAAGGATAAGGGCAAACCTCCTAGGAAACCTAAATCCTCAAGGGAGGGCAAGAATAAGAAACCCTTCATCCAATACCATGAGTGCAAAGGTTTTGGTCATATGAGGATAGAGTACCCAAACTACCTTATGAAGGAAAAGACCAAAGAGTCAAAAGATAAAGGGTTAGTTGCTACGTGGAGTGATGCTAAGAATGACTCTTCTGATGAGTATGTGGATGAATGTAGTCACGTTATGCATGGTTTTTAAACTCGAAACGGACCATACGGTCTGACTGGGAAACCTGTGAACTGTTCACATTCACGGTCCATTTAAGGTTACGAACTGTTCCATGCGAAAAAAGCATGGAACCGTCCAGACCGCAGTCTGACCAGCTGGTTCTGTGAACCATGACCGGTTCTCATGATTCAAATGGGAGCCCTGTTTTAGCCTAAAACGGCATCATTCAGTCTCTATTTTTTTTTCTTTTCCCTAATACAGCGTCGTTTTGGGCATTCTGATTGAATGACCCTGAAGGCTGAAACAAAACCTAATATCTCTCAAATCTCAATCACTCTCTGCCTCTTCCTCACTCTCTCAATCACTCTCTCGTCTCTGCCTCTCCCTCGTCGCCATTGCAGCTTAGCCCAGATCGCAGCTCATGCATCATAACTCAGTCGTCGTAGCTTCCTCATTTCTCTCACGCTCATCGCAGCTCAGCCATCATAGGTCACGCTCATCGTTCAGCTGTCGCAGCTCTCCCTTATCGCCATCGTTTGGTACAATTTTTTTTTTTTTTTTGTTTTTTTAGCTTTCTTTTTTGAATTATGTGTTGGATATTCCTCTTAGGTTGATATTACTGGATCTATATTTTTCAGGAAAAAGATGTTAATTTTTTATGTATTTGTATGCAAAATGTTTTAGAACTTATAGAGAGCTTTGGATTTAGGTAATGAAATTTCCTATATTTTGTTTTATGTTGTGTTCTGGAGGTACAAGCTATAGATTTTGATTGGATTGTGTGTGTACTTTGATTGTTTTTTAAGGTTGTTTTTTGTACACTCAATTTTGTTACTTTAAATTGTGCTTGGTTTTTTAATGTGATTGGATTTAAGAATTTATGGTTAGAGCAAAAAAAGAAAGGAAAAGGAAATTATAGGAAATTATGAGAACTTTAGTGTGAATTCAGCTTGATCAACTATAGAGAGGGAATTATAGGGATATGTATTTAAGCTTACTAAGATTTATCTGTGGATTTGATTATATTCTTTAAGTGTACTCGTTTATTTGATTATATTCTTAGCTCGATTTAGGTGTTTGTTGATGAATTTGGGTTTAATGCTGAGTTCCCTTGTATGCTATATTATTGATTGTGGCTACATTGTACATTGTAATTGTTTCTTTTTAATGCTGAGTTCCCTTGTAATTCTTTGACTCTATGACTTTGTGTATATTAGTTTGTTAATTTGACTGTGTATGAAGTTGTGATTCTTTGACTATCTGTATTTCAAAAATTGATGGGTTTATGTGTGTTTGATTGGTTGTTTAGTCTTTTAGATTAAAATGGAAACAGAGACTAGGTCTACTCCATCACATGAAGTTGATTCCAATGTAGTGGAGTCTAGCTCAAGAGTAAGGGAAAAGGTTGATCCGGCTTGGGAACATTTTAGCCTTGGTAAGGATGAGAAGGGACGGAATACTTTTACATGTGTGTATTGTAGGCAAACATATAAAGGTGGGAGGGTATTAATAGGATGAAACGACACCTTGCGAGGATAAAAGGTGATATTGGATCGTGTAAAAAGGTTTCTCATGATGTGAGATACCAAATGTTGGAATATTTGAAGTAGTTTGAGTTGAACAAAAATGCTAAGAAACAACGTCAAGAAGAAATATTTAGTGTGCCTTCCACAAATAGTGATATACAAGAAAATGAAGATGTTCAAGAAATATTTAGTAGTGGGTTGCCTAAAAAACCTGTTTTAGGTAAAAGAAAGGGTACAAACCCAGTGGATAATTACTTTGCTCCAAGAACTACTCCAGGAGCTCAACCTGGTCTTAAAAGTATGTTCCAAAGCAAAGAAATGGTGAGGCAAGCTGATATGGCTATTGCAAGGTTTCTATATGACAATTGCATTCCTTTTAATGTAGTGAATTCAGTGTACTACCAAAGGATGATTGATGCCATAGCTACTGCTGGTCCTGGTTACAAAGGTCCATCTTTTCATACTGTACGGGTCCCTTTGTTGAGGGATCAAAAGAAAGAGGTTCAGTTGTTGGTTGAGTCACAACGTAAGCATTGGGCAGAAGTTGGATGTACACTTATGGCTAATGGTTGGACAGATACTAGACATAGGTGATTGATTAATTTCATTGTTTATTATCCTAGGGGAATGGTATTTGTAAAATCAGTTGATGCCTCAAATATTGTGAAGAGTACCAAAAACTTGTTTAAATTGTTTAATGAAGTAGTTACATGGGTTGGTCCAAAAAACATAGTTCACATGGTTACTAGTAATGCTTCCAATTATGTATCTGCTGGTAAATTGTTGTGTGAAAAGTATAAAACTATTAGTTGGTCTCCTTGTGCAGCATATTGCCTGAATCTTGTACTATAGGATATGGGAGACATGCCTCATGTGGAGAGACTCAAAAGCCGTACAACCAAAGTTACAGTTTTTATTTATAATCATGTGGCTTTGATTGCTTGGTTGAGGAAGAGACTTGGTTGGATAGATATTGTACGCATGGGAGCAACAAGATTTGCTACTACTTTCCTTTCATTTGGAAGCCTTCATGTGCATAAGCATGACTTGCAAGCCTTAGTGACTAGCAAGTTCTTTGTGACCAATAGATTGGCAAGAGAGTCAAAGGCAAAAGAAGTAGTTTCTATCATTTTGGATAATTCTTTTTGGGATGATATTAATGTTCCTGTTAAGATTTCATCGCCACTTATTCGTTTGTTACGGATTGTTGATTCTGATCAAAGGCCTGCAATAGGATATGTGTATGAGGGCAAGCATAGAGCACGGTTGGGAATCAAGAAGATCTTCCGAATGAAGAAGTACTTGTACAAGCCATACTCCTCAATTATAAAAAACCGTTGGGACAAACATTTGCGTAAAGATCTTCATGTTGCTGCATATTGGTTAAATCCCGCTTTTCAATATGATGAGGAGAATTTTTGTCAGAAACCAGCAGTAAATATGGCTGTTTTGGAATACATTAGGACAAAATATGATGGTGACAAAGAAAAGGTAATTACGCAAACTCAATATTTTAGAGACCGTATTGGGAGCTTTGATAGAGATCACGCATTGTCAACAAGCATGACCACTCATCTAGGTGAGAAGTAATTAGTTTACTTTAATACTATAAACAAATCTTAGTTTTTTTGTTCATGTTGAAAGTTAGTTTTGTCACTATAGTTAGAATAACTGAAGTGATTATTCAATTGAAAGTTTGTTTGTTTATGTTAATTAATATTAGATTACATTGTGTTATGAAAATCAGATGAATGGTGGAAGTTGTGGGGTGCTGACACTCCAAACTTGCAAACATTGGCAATTAGAATCCTTAGCCAAACTTTTGCATCTTCTGGATGTGAGCATTTTTGGAGTTTATTTGACAAAATACATTCTAAGAGGAGAAATAGGTTGGAGCATCAAAGGCTCAATGATCTTGTGTTTGTTCATCATAACTTGCGATTGAAACATAGGTAACTAAATGTTATATCTTGTCATTATATTAATTTTTAAGAAGTCATTTATATAATATAATTATTAGTTACTAATTATGTTCAAATTCCAATAATGAGCATGACATTTTATGATGCAGGCTTTACAACAAAAAGTTTAATTTTGACCCCATTGATTATGCAAGTATCGACAAACTAATTTTTGGGTATATATGGAAGAGGAAGACCCATATCTTAATTTGAAGAGTTGGAGAATGCAATTTATGAAGAGGGTGCATATCCAGCAAGTGTAGAGCCTTCTTCTAATATTGAAGGTTAGTTTATATGTAAACAATTTGATAACCTATAGTGATTTTTCTTTTATTTTTTTAAAACTTGTGTAAACATTATAATCATTTTTCTTTTTATTTTGTTCAAACTTGTGTGTAGAATCTGTAGATGACAGCAGTGAGGTTAAAGGAATTGAGTTGGGAACATTTGGACAACCTATTGGCCTTCCTACTGGATTTTCAGAGAATGATGATGAGAATGCTAACCTTCATGACATTGATGATTTATGTTCATAATAATTCTGTTTGAACTTTGAAGTTCTATTTTGTATTTTAGAGATAATTTCTATGTTTTTTTGTAAGATGCAGTGTGTAACTTGGAGTTTGAAGTTTTATTGTTGTTTTTTAGAAATAAGTTTTATGTATTTTTGTAAGAAACAATGTGTAGTTGTGTACTGTAACTTGGAGGCTTATTTATGTATTTTTATTTTGTACTTTTAAGTTTTATGGATTACATTGGCTAGTTTGGACTACATTGGGGTGTGAATTTTGGTAATAGAAGCAATACTAGTACCAGTACAGTACGGTTGGTTAATTAATTATTAGTTATGCATGTTTTACCTTTGTGTTAGTATAGTTAATTAGTAAGAGTAAGGTCTTCTTGTGCTTTTGTAATAGAAGCAGTAATAGATACTTCAAACTAGCTAGGGCTATAAAACAATGCCTCAGAACATCAGCAGCTGCCTATATAATGTAGTGTTCTTTAAATGGTTATATTCTGTGTTAAGCAGCTTGCCTTTTTCTTCAGAGAACTCATTTTAGTTTTGATGAGTTTGCAAATATTTTGGAAGTTCTAAACTTCCTATAATGATGATGAATAATGTATCTTTATTAATACTACTTCCTTTCAATGTATATTTTTTATACACATATATATACATAGTTTTATCTTCACTGTAGTAACATGCCATGAAATTCAAAAGATCTTTGGGGCAACTAGTAATTTACTAAGCCTTACCTTTTTCTTAGCTTGTGAATGCATTTGTGTATGTGTGTTGGCTGTCTTGAAAGTAAATTAGACTATTTTAGTTAATTTTTCTATTTTTTATTAATTTAACGTTTTTATATATATTTAAAATAATTATTAAATTAATTATGACGTTATCACGGTTCGACCTTGGTTCGACCTTAAAAACCTTGAACCTCTCCCTTTTACGGTTCAATGAATGGTCCAGGTCTGAAAGCCATGACGTTATGGTCTTTATTGCTTCAACCGATAAGGTGGTTGTGGAGAGTGCTAGTGACAGTGCAGATTCTTCTGATGATGAAGTACTAAGAAGATGACCCTTCAGGAAGCCTATGATAAGCTATGTACTAAATTTATAAAATCTGAAAAGATTTCTCATCTTTGTAGGAAAGAGCTTAATGAGGTAAAAACTGAAAAATCTGATCTGTTAGTCAAACTAAATAAGACTACAAGGTTAGTTGAGACTCTTGTTGTGGAGAACACCTTACTAGAAGAAAAGATCAAGAATCTCAAGGTTGAGCTTAGCCAAGCTAGAACTCAAATAGAAAGGATGTCTAGTGCAAAGCTTAATGAGGTATTAAGTGCTCAAAAGCCTAGTTTTGATAAAACTGGCTTAGGATATGCTGTTTCCTCCAGCCCCTCTTCCACGGCTTCTGGATCAAGGTCTGTCTTTGTGCCCCAATCTAAGAAAGGTGATAAAGGTATGAAATCCAAAACTGTTTTGGCTAATTCTAAATCATTTGTTAGATCTCACGTTTGTCACCATTGTGGTGTTTTTGGAGATACTCGTCCTAATTGTTTTAAGTTGTATCCTCATAAGCAATTGTCCAAACAGTCACAGATTTCCTCTCAACGACCTATACCTTTGTTTAGAGAGTTATTAAAAGTTTTGAGCTTTTTAACTCAATTTCGGGAGAATTTTAATTCTTCTATATCCTTTAGTAGACATACTAGGACACGTGTCTTTTCATCTTTACAGCCAAAGACTCGTGCTGTATGAGTGAGAAAGGAGCCTAAGACTTAATTGTCTTTTCTGTTTTTTCTTTGCTTTAATTCTATCTATCTAAAATAGGACTCTCTTTGCTTGATTTCTTATCTGCTTTTGGAATCATGCCTTTATGCATATGCATCTTTCTTTCATGCTTTCATGTTGGTTGTCTGTTTTTATTTGTTTGTTTAATTTTTATTTTGTTTTGTTTTGTTTTCAAAATGAAAAAAAAAAAATGAAAAATCAGAAAAATACAAAAAACAGTGTGTGTTTTGTGTACATTGTACTTGTGTACCTTGGATGACCATTGAAACAAAATTTTCTAAACTTTGTATCTTTTGTATCTTAGATGAGTATCTCTATGCATAACTAAGTAAGTGAGCTTTATGGCTTTTGTTTATGATGAGTAAGATTAAGTAATCTCTTGTACTTAACACTCATATCACTCTTTTTGATGGGAAGGACTAGAAAATCCTAAGAGAAAGGCGTAAATAAACATCTCACTACTGTTGCCCATCAATCATGAATGACATCTATACTCTTTGGCATAGCAAAAGTGCAATGTCAATGACATTTGTGTGCTTTGGCATAGCAAAATTGGAATGTCAAATATCATTGGGTATTTCTTTTCTCTCTCTTATATGCCCATGCATAATTTGCTTAAAAAGAAAAATATGCAAAGAAAAATAAAAAGCAAAAAGAATAAAAATTCTTTAAATATGATTGCAAGCGGGTATTATAGGAGATGTGAGAGTTATAGGATGTACCTCGAAGATGATAGTCTCCATCAAATAGTTATAATTGTGTGTGAGTTAAAGTGATTTTCTTATATCTCAAATCATCATAACATGTATGCACTTATGCAATATTGCGATACTTTTCATACACAACACGCAATATTATTTACTACTCTTGATACATGTGTAGGTACAATGTGATTTGGCCATCACAAGGTTTACATGTATTAATGTATGCTCATTAAACTGTCTTGACTTGTTTTTGAAATATAAAATTGGTTAGACTTGTTTAGTGTGTGTGTGAGTTTTTGGGATTGATTTGCTTAACATTTTTGCTGTTGAGAGATGATTTTGAGAAATTAAAATGTTAATTGGATCCTTGGTTGAGTTGCATGTTTGATTGCATTCATATCTGTGTTTTTTTCCCTCTTGAAAAACTATTTTTATGCAATCTCGACACTTGGCCTATTTGTCGAGATCTTAACATGTTTCTTATCGCAATCTCGATAGCTGTCTCGACAATTGGTGGATCGATCGAGAAACTTTCTGTCTCCTTGATAGCTTCTCGATAGATGTTTGATCCATCGAGGTCTTCTCGATAGCTTCTCGACACCTCTCGATCGATCGAGATCCTCTTGCATGCATTGTTTTTCACATGTTTTGCTTCTTTCTTTTATCTTGTCATCTATAACATCTTGTTTCATTACATTCATGCATTTTTATAGATTCTTTGTACCCCCTTGATTATCCTTGATCATCTTTATGCTTCTTAGGTAAAGCTTTCTAGCTTCTTGTACCCTTTGTCAATCATGACAAAAAAGGGGGAGAAATCGTGGTTTCTTTTTACAAGATTCTACATGTTAGGGGGAGAAATACATGCCTTTGTAAGGGGGAAGATGTGTTTCATCTTGTTAGGGGGTGTGCTTACTTCCTTCTTCTTGTACACCGGTCTTGTGACCATGTTTACATACATTGTGCTTCTATGTGATATATATATATATATATATATGATGTATGTCTTCTTCACCTACCTCTACATGTGTTGTTTATTTTCCTTCTTTATATACATGTTTCTTATATCTTGTATGCAATTTATTATTTCAGTTTCACACTAAGATGCCTTGATGAGTTTTGTTTAAAGTGTTTCAGAAATACAGGTTGTCAAAGTCTACTTGCAACTCTCTTCTTGCAAAATTTTTCAGGAGTTTGTATTATGATAGATTTTATTGTATTCAACAAGTGAATATGAGTTGAGTGATTTATGACTTCTCTCATATCTTATTTGTTTGTTGTGATTTTGTCACGGATTGCCAAAATAGGAGATTGTTAGGACATATGTGATTCATGTTAAAAATATATGTCAATATTTATATAGTTAGCTAATCTTTTGACAAAACACACTTTACTTGTAATTGGGTAGATCTAGGATGTATTTAATACTTCAAGAAACATGTTATTCAAGTTTAGTATTAAAGTCAAGAAGATTGGACCAAGAAACAAGTGAAGACGGGCTATTCATTAAAGCTGAACAGATAGCTCAACACCTGCGGACAAATAGCTCGACAACTTCTCAACATATAGCTATCTATCGAGATTTAATAAATGAAGACAACAGATTCTCGATCGATTGAGATTACAGGAATTTAGATTTTCAGATCTGATTTTCAGCCTATGTTTTTGTATTTGTGTAGGGTTTCTTTTCTCACAACCCTAGACCTATATAAGACTTATTTTAGAGGCTGTCACATAAGAGAATACAAGGAGAACATATGTAAAAGGTGATCAATGTCTTATTCTCTCTGAAAGAAGCTATTGTGTTTTTGCACCTTAGTGTTTTGTAACCAAGTGCTTCTTGATCTTCATTGTTAATGAAGTGAAGAACTTTGCAGCCAACAATCTTCTTCAAGTTGGTAAGTGAGTCACATACTGGGATTCGTGCAAAGAAGTTAGTCACGTACTAGGATCCATGTATCAAAGGTTTTATACTAAATCTGAAACTTCTTTTTATTATAATGGATTGCTTTTCAAGAAGGTTTCCCCCCAGGTTTTTTACTGTGAAACTAGTTTGTTTCATTGATTTTCCTAAGTCATTATATCTTGTCTTATTTACTTTTCCGCTGCATGATTTTGACATGATATTGATGTTTATTTGTTTTAACAAGTTTTATTCATAATAAATCTAATTAATAACTTGAATTTAAAACTTGTAATTCTATCAACCGGAGTCTAAATTTTCCATTAACCCTAAACAGGCATACTTATCTATTCACAAAGCAAAAGAGAGCCAAACACACAAAAGAAACCCTAGTATACATCTAAGCATGTTTCATTATATCATTAAAATAAAACCAAAACATAAATGCATGGACATTTCTAATGTATGACTTACCCTTTATTTACCTTGTAGTAACACAGCACCTATGGCATTATTCATGAACACGTGAATTCATGTTCATGGCATTCAAGACTAAGACAAACCCTAATCTAAACATGTGATAGCAAACAAACATGTGAAAGAGGTAAACAGGAACCTATAAAGCCTAAAACATGTGAAAAAAAAAAAAAGGCTAAACAAAATAAACATGTGAAAGCAGAAACAAAACAAACAAACAAAGATTTAGAGTTTCTGGGCAACATCACGCATGCTATAACAGGCCTACGTACGCATAATCAAGCTTGCGTGTGTTGGCAAGATTATGCATACAGAAGTCCTTGCCCAAAAAACCTAAAAACGTAAAAACAAAACACAAGAAAAACCTAATTCTAACACCCTAAGCTTGTTCAGAACCTAAACAAAACTATATCCTACCCTAGGCAAACATGCATAAACATAAACCAAACCAAAAACCAGATTAAAACACGAAAAGAAAGAGAGAAAATTAAAGAAAGCTAAAAACAATACCTTAAAGCAAAAAGCTCATAGACTTGATTTTTTATTGTTCCCCTCAGTCAAATCTATTCATAAACCAATAAGAAAATGATTAGCAACGTTAAACTAAAAGGATTGGAGCCAGAAAAGGTCCCAATGAAATAAAATTGACTTGAGGATGTTTTGTGCAAAAACTTCTTTTGATTTACTATTTTCTAATAAATCTTAAGTTTTTTCCCGTAGGATTTCTGTGTGTTTTAAAAATGTACCATCTAAAGCTTTTAATAGTTGAGAAAATGGGGTTTGGAATGGCTCCTAGACGATATGGAATTCATTACAAACCTCAGCTATTATTACAGAAAACTTGACTTTCTTATACTTCTGAAACCCTAGCTGCGTATGCATACGCAAAAATGTGCCTACTTATGTATGCTTTGGCCTGTGTATGCAGGCCGAGGGCCATTTTGATCATTTTATTTCCAAAAATATATTTTTTGCTCATTTAAAAGGTTATATTTTCTATTTTAACACTCCTCAAGTCAATTTGATATCTAATTGGGCTATAAACTAGTTTTGTGCCTTTTAGTTCAAGCATAATTGGGGAACGGGGACCCGAGTTGTAAGGGATACATAATATGGTGTCTACAGTATTCTCAAATTATGTGTGTCTTTTTAGTTTTCCCCACCTCCTAAATGTTCCCCAAAATTATTTTTCTTTCTTGTGTTTTTCCTAATTTTATAGGGAGAAAAAACTGTTTTTAAAATTTATGTTGTTTTTAGGGGAAGTTGTTAGGTTCTAAAGATTTAGGAATTTATGTATTTAGAACTCTAATTTGTATTGTTGGCAAACCATGATCAAAACAGGTTATTTAGTCTTGTTTAGACTTGCTCAAAGTTGGTCTTTCATGTAAAGCTGGAATCGAGTGGCTGCAAGATGCATTGGTGCATTTCAGCCTGGCTCGATCGATCGAAGGAAGGGCTCGATCGATCGAATCTCGAGCATAATGTTTTTCTGCAGAAAATTCCAACTCAGCCCTAACTCATTAAACGTTTTGGGTTTTCTGTTTTTACCCTAGGTATATAAAGAAAAAACCTAGTCACGTTTTTAGAGTTGCTCCAGTTGAGTTGTTGCTCATACTTTTCTGTTTTGTGTAAATCTCGTGTGAGATCTAGAGGAGTTTTCCTTTACACAAAGCTTAGGGTTTTCAAGGTAGAGATTACTTCAAGATCTTGATGATTAACTTGGTTGCTACCATTAACGCTTAAAGATTATCAAGTGTGGGTGCTTGTAGCTGATTGGAGAATCCAAAGAAAAAAGGAGTCCGTGGATTCAGAGCTTGCACGTGGTCATGTCAGTAAGTTCTACTGTTGGGTAACATTAGGAAGTCAAGCGAGGAGCTTGTAGTCCTTCTGTATGAACTTCGATTCTTTCGCATAGTGGATTCAAGTTTACCTTAAGGATAGCTAGGTCAAATCCTCCCCAGGTTTTTACCGTGTGGTTTCCTGGGTGATCATATCTTGTGTTATTTACTTTTCTGCTACTTTATATTCTTGATATGATTGTTTGATTGTTTTAACTTAGAATTGCATAATTTGACTAAGTAACAACTTGGCTAATTAACTAGGCTACTCGATCTGGTTGTGTTTTAAAGGGTCTAAAACTGCTCAAGTGGTATCAGAGCAGGTAGCTCTCTTATTAGAGATTTTTTGATCTCTGAGTTGATCCTTGACCCCTGCTGTCATGGATTTTTGGAAAATCATTTTGCTTATATATCAACTTGTCTACTTGTTGTTTTTGCCTCTTGTTGTTTCTGTTAAATCTTTTCTTGAGTATCTTGGAATAATCACATGTGATAAGAATTATTTATGCTATACTGTTTTAACTGCCTTGAAGGCACATGATTCTTGTCTTTGGTATTTGGATAGTGGTTGTTCCAGGCATATGACAGGAAACAAAAGTTTATTCAAAACTCTTTTTGAAGGAAAGATTGGGACAGTTACTTTTGGAGATGGGAGCAAATCTGTGATTAGAGGTATTGGAACTGTGGATATTCCAGGATTGTCAGTATTTGAAGATGTTTGGTATGTTGATGGACTGAAGGCAAATTTACTCAACATAAGCCAGATTTGCGACAACGGGTTAAATGTTCTTTTCACCAAGTATGAATGTGAGATACTTGATGGAGGAGGTGACTGTATGTGTGTTGGTGTAAGGACAGCTGACAACTGTTATGGCATAACACCAAGTGTGAACAACAAGTGCTTTAGTGCAAAAATTGATGAAGGTGATTTATGGCATCAACGGTTGGGACATGCCAGTCATAAGCAGTTAGAGAAGATTTCCAAATGTGAGGTAGTTATTGGTTTACCTAAGTTTGAGAAAATAGAGAAGAGCATTTGTGGACCATGTCAGATAGGTAAACAAGTGAAATCCAAGCATCCGTCCATGACTAGTTTTCAAACTTCAAGACCTCTAGAGTTACTACACATTGATCTCATGGGTCCTGCCAGAGTTCAAAGTTTGGGTGGAAAGAAGTATATTCTAGTTGTTGTGGATGATTTTACTAGATATACTTGGGTTGTGCTTTTGAAAGATAAAGCTGAGGCTCCTGAGAAGATGATACATCTGTGCAAGAAATTGCAAGTTGAAAAAGATACTGTGATAGCCAGAATAAGGAGTGATCATGGAAGAGAATTTGAGAATACCAAGCTGGCTACTTTCTGAAATAATCAAGGCACTCGTCAAGAGTTCTCTTCGCCCAAGACACCTCAACAAAATGGGATTGTGGAAAGGAAAAATAGGGTTGTACAGGAGATGGCACGGATTATGTTACACAACAAAAAGTTGCCAAAATCCTTCTGGGGAGAAGCTGTTAACACTGCTTGTCATACCCTCAATCGTGTGTATTTCAGACCTGACTTCAAGAAAACTCCCTATGAACTCTGGAGAGGGAAGAAGCCTGTTGTCAAATATTTCAGAATATTTGGCAGTGACTACTACATTCTACATGATAAAGAGAACCTAGAAAAGTTTGATTCAAAAAGTGACAAAGGATATTTTTTAGGGTACTCTTCCACTAGTAGAGCATATAGAGTGTACAATCTGAGAACCAAAACAGTCATGGAATCTTCAAATATTGTGATAAATGATGAAGTATGTTCAGAAGCACCTATAGAAAGCACTGCTCCTGTTCATGATAAGTCTTTTGAAGTTGATGATTCACTTCCTGCTGAGTATGTTAGGAAACATAGTGAGGAAGAGTTGTTAGTGTTAAATGATACAGTTTCAGTACCATCAAATTCAGAATCATCCACTCTAGTTCGTGAAACTCAACAGGTACATAGTGAGTTCAGTCCTCCATCTAAACAAAAAGGTAACTCCACATCTTTAGTAAAAGGTCCATCTTCTAGAGTGAGACTGAATCATCCATCCACAAATATATTGGGCAGTCTGAATGATAACATGAGATTGAGATCAAAAGCCTTGAATGTGATTACTCACTCATGCTATCTGTCCCAATTTGAACCGAAGAAGGTGGATGAAGCACTTCAAGATGCTGATTGGGTAAATTCCATGCATGAAGAACTTCATTAATTCATTGGAATGATGTGTGGGAACTAGTACCTAGACCGAAAAGTGTAAATGTGATTGGAACTAAGTGGATCTTTAAGAACAAGTTAGATGAACATGGCACTATGATCAGAAACAAATCAAGACTTGTTGCACAAGGATACACACAAGTGGAAGGAATTGATTTTGATGAGACTTTTGCACCAGTGGCTAGGTTAGAATCCATCCGGATATTGTTGGCCATAGCAAGTCATCTAAACTTCAAGCTGTATCAAATGGATGTCAAGAGTGCTTTCTTGAATGGGATGCTATAAAAAGAAGTCTATGTTGAGCAACCCAAAGGCTTTGTTGATTCTCACAGACCTGATGATGTCTACAAATTGAAGAGAGCTCTCTATGGGTTGAAAGAAGCACCTAAGGGTTGGTATGACAGACTGACTACATATCTCACTGAGCATGGTTTCAAAAGGGGATCTGCAGATACAACTCTCTTCATAAGAAAGGATAAGACTGGTTTTGTTGTAGCTCAAATTTATGTAGATGACATTGTTTTTGGTGCTACTAATAATTCTCTTGCTCATTCTTTTGCAGATGAAATAAAGGCAATGTTTGAAATGAGCATGGTTGGTGAACTAACTTACTTTTTGGGATTGCATGTACAGCAAACAGAGTCAGGAATCTACATAAATCAAGCCAAGTACGCAAGAAATCTGGTGAAAAGATTTGGATTAGACAAGGCTGCTCATGCTAGAACACCAATGGCTGCTAATGCAAAATTAACAATTGATCCATCAGGTGAGTTTGTTGATGTTACTTTGTATAGAAGCATGATTGGATATCTGTTATATTTGACTGCTAGTAGGCCTGATATATCTTTTAGTGTTGGTGTTTGCTCTAGATTTCAGTCCAACCCTAAGGTTTCTCATTTAAATGCTATTAAAAGAATTATAAAATATGTGAGTGGAACCTGTGATTATGGACTATTTTATAGCAGGGAGTCTAATTTGTCTCTTGCTGGGTTTTCTGATTCTGATTGGGCTGGGAATGTTGATGACAAAAAAAGCACCACTGGGGGGTGTTTTTATGTAGGAGCCAATCTTGTGGCTTGGATGAGTAAGAAGCAAAATTCTGTTTCTTTATCCACTACTGAGGCAGAATATATTGCTGTTGGGAGTTGTTGTTCTCAACTCCTTTGGATGAAAAAGTTGTTGAGTGATTATGGGATTCCTCAAGACACCATGGTTGTCTATTGTGATAATTCCAGTGCTGTAGATATATCTAAGAATCCTATTCAGCGTTCTAAGACCAAACACATTGAACTTAAATATCACTTCATTAGGAATTTGGTTGAAAAGAAAATTGTTGTTCTTGAGTATATCCCTATTGATCGTCAAAATGCTGACATCTTTACCAAACCACTTAATGAAAGTAAGTTTGAGACACTTCGTCAAGTGATTGGTGTGCTTCGGTGTCCTTAGTCTCTTTTGGCTTTCTTAGTCCTTGTGCTTCATTGCTCATTCCTCTGTGACCATTGTTCTTTGGTTTTTGTGTTTTTTTTTTTAGGACTTGCATTGCATTACATTCATGCATTTCATTTTAGGATTTATTTGTTTTCTTTTTAATAAATAAATAAAATGGAAAGCAAAAGAAAGCAAAAATGTGTTTGACATTGTTTTCTTGTTTTTTGAAAACAAGGTTGGTTAATTTATTTTCACATAACATGTCTTATGTACCTTGTTTAGTTTTGATGAACTTATTTATTGCACTTGACTAGTTGAAACTTTGTAGTGTATATTGTGTGGGAAAGATGTTTATAGTGTTTATTACTTTGTCTTGATCTTGAAGTCATATATTGTTTGACTTGATGGAAATTAGAGATGAGTGCAGCAGAAAATAAGTTTTAAACAGATCTACTTCATTCGATATTGATAACACGTACTAAGTAAATTTCAGAATTTGAGAACAAGAGATCGTACCTTGAAGCGGTGAATTTCAAAAACGAAGATTGAAGCACTTGGGACTACTTTTAATCTTCACTTCAATTCCACTAACGCCTAAGATGTGTGGTCTCTCAATTGGTAACAAAGGGATGTCTAGTGAGTGACAAAAACTCACATGCACACCATTTCAATGTTGTTTTTCATACTCTGAAAAATCTGAACGTTTTTCCCTTTGTATCTAACCAATTTATCTAATTGGGCTGGCCTATTGGGCCTTACCAATTGGGCTTAAGTGTGTGGCTTGGAGTGGGACCAAAAGGGACCAATAAAACACTAGCTCCAATGGGCCTTGGGCTTTTCTGTCAACTCTTGACAAGTCCAAAGTTACCATTAATTATATTTAATACCACTATATAAATATAGTTGCACTCTAGGTCTTATCTATAAATTATATCCCAAGACTTTATTATACATGCAACCCCTTCATAAAATATTCGTAGTAATACAAAGTCATTAATGTAGACTGCCACTTTGTAAATTACTAGATCTTAATCCTTGAGTACCCGGTTTAATCCTTTAATGTTATTCATTATATATTTATGAAATCCAATTCCATAAATATATACTTTAGTCTTACTAAAGTGGTTAGGCCTAACTCTCTGAATAAAACAAGCTAATGCCAAAGCTAAATTGAGAGAGAAAAAAAAAAAATTCTTGCATTAATTAAGCCAATTTTGTACAAAGGAGCTTAGTCTTCAAACCAAGCCTTTTTATTCTTGATTAGGTGGCAATCGATTTCTATGCATTTTGTTCTCTCATGGAACATGAGATTGGTTGTCATGTGTAATGTGGCTTTAAATCGCAAAGAAGTGGATGAGCCAAACTAATTCACAAACTGTCAAGGCCATTGACATAGTGAGATTCCTTTATCAAAACAATGCTACTTCAAGAACAAGGAAATATTTGAAGGACCTAGAACTACTAGTTTGAACTAATTATGTAGTAAAAGTTTTAACTCATTAACAACATGAAAGTCATTACTTTCAATTAAGAAATCATCCACATAAACACGTACTGTGCGAAAAGAGTTGTGGAAAACTTCACAAACCACAGTCGTGAAGTATGCTTAAGGCCGTACCAGGAATTGTTAAGTTTTCAAACTAGATGAGGCCCCCCCTTAGGCCCTTACCGTTAAAACCTATTGGAAAGGGTCATATAAACCTCTTCGTGAAGATCACCATGCAAAATTGTGTTTTTAACATCCAATTGAATAAGGAACTAGTTGTTCAGAACAACTTAAGTCCAGAANTCCTAGACGATGTGGGATTCATTCCAAACCTTAGCTATTATTGCAGAAAATTTGTCTTTCTTATACTTTTGAAACGCTAGCTGCGTATGCATATGCAGAAATGTGCCTGCTTACGTATGCTTTGGCCTGTGTACGCAGGCCGAGGGCCATTTTGATCATTTTATTTTCAAAAATATATTTTTTGCTCATTTAAAAGGTTATATTTTCTATTTTAACACTCCTCAAGTCAATTTGATATCTAATTGGGCTATAAACTAGTTTTGGGCCTTTTAGTTCGAGCATAATTGGGGAACAAGGACCCGAGTTGTAAGGGATACATAATGTGGTGTCTACAGTATTCTCAACTTATGTGTGTCTTTTTAGTTTTCCCCACCTCCTAAATGTTCCCCAAAATTATTTTTCTTTCTTGTGTTTTTCCTATTTTTATAAGGAGAAAAAACTGTTTTTAAAATTTATGTTGTTTTTAGGGGAAGTTGTTGCTCTTCATAAGTGGAGTTGCCTCTATTTTCTATAGAGCGAAATTATTTTGTATTCCCTTGATTCTCTATTTTCTCTTATCCTTTGTTGTGTATGATTTCTATCTACCTTCTAATTGGGTTGTCTTTGTCAATACGTGACAAAAAGGGGGAGAAAAAGATGAAATTTGGAAAAGGTTTTTAAACTATTTTTATTTAGGGGGACTTGAAATTGTTTTTGAAAATGGGAGAAATAAAATTTTTTTTTTTTATTTTTTTTTTTTATGTATCTAACTTAGGGGGAGAGTTAGTTTACATGTTTTTTATTTTTTTATTTTTTGCATATCTGTTAATCATTGTTTATCTATCTTTATTTCCACACATTCGGTGATATGCTCTTTTGAGTGTTTCAGGAAAGACGTGTACATTCTGATCAAGACATTCTACCTTTTCTAGCAACTTTTGGGTTAGAAATCTTAGATTGGAATTTGTGATGTGTTTGGGAATTTTATTGTAATTGAGTTGTTCTTGTATTTGAATAGTTTTGTATGTGAGTTTTGTCACAAATTGCCAAAGAGGGAGATTGTTAGGTTTTAAAACATTAGAACAATTGGCAAATCGTGAGCACAAACTTGTCTAGATATAGGTTCCTAAGTCTATAGGTTTGATTAGACAATGCTTAAGATGTTACACGTCAAAATACAAGAACACTTAAGCTGTAGAAAGGAAAATTCAATTTTTGAAGAGTTTGATCAATCGAGAAACAGGTTCGACCGATTGAAATTCGCAAACATGAAATTTCTACAGAATTCTATTTTTGCCTAAACTCTGCTTAAACGTTTTAGGTTTCAAGTGAAACACTTCTAGTATATAAAGGAAAACCCTAACTACATTTTCAAAACTCTTAGAGACTTTGGAAGTGTTCTTGTGAGATCTAAAAGATATTGTGCCTTCCTCTTTCAAAGTCATTACCGAAAATCTTTCTCATATCATTAGATCTGGTAGATTAGAAGTTGCTGCAACAAGATCAACAATTGCTGATGATCTAAACCTTCAAGGGTGATCTTGGAGTCACAAACATGGGAGTTTGTGTTCTGCAAATCCAATAAAAGGAGTTCGTAGATTTGGAGTTTGCATGTGGTCGTATCAGTAAGTTACTATTGGAGGTAGTAATAGATTTAGAGTTAAATCTTTCGTAAAAACTTTGATTCTCTATTATTGGATTTGTTTGCCTTGAGGATAGGTCAGCTTAAATCCTCCCCAAGTTTTTTACCTTAAAACTGTTGGTTTCATTTGTTTTATTAGGTAATCATATTGTGATGTTATTTACTTTTCGTTGTTTTGCATGATATGATTTATTATTGTTTAACCTATATCTAAATAACTAACCTAAGTAATCACTTGACTAATTTATTAGGTTAAACAATCTGCTTTAAAGGGTCTAAACAAACAAACAAAGCTAATGCCAAAGCTAAATTGAGAGAGAAAAAAAAAAAAATTCTTGCATTAATTAAGCCAATTTTGTACAAAGGAGCTTAGTCTTCAAACCAAGCCTTTTTATTCTTGATTAGGTGGCAATCGATTTCTATGCATTTTGTTCTCTCATGGAACATGAGATTGGTTGTCATGTGTAATGTGGCTTTAAATCGCAAAGAAGTGGATGAGCCAAACTAATTCACAAACTGTCAAGGCCATTGACATAGTGAGATTCCTTTATCAAAACAATGCTACTTCAAGAACAAGGAAATATTTGAAGGACCTAGAACTACTAGTTTGAACTAATTATGTAGTAAAAGTTTTAACTCATTAACAACATGAAAGTCATTACTTTCAATTAAGAAATCATCCACATAAACACGTACTGTGCGAAAAGAGTTGTGGAAAACTTCACAAACCACAGTCGTGAAGTATGCTTAAGGCCGTACCAGGAATTGTTAAGTTTTCAAACTAGATGAGGCTCCCCCTTAGGCCCTTACCGTTAAAACCTATTGGAAAGGGTCATATAAACCTCTTCGTGAAGATCACCATGCAAAATTGTGTTTTTAACATCCAATTGAATAAGGAACTAGTTGTTCAGAACAACTTAGGTGCAGAAATAATGAGTGGTAACAACCTTTGCAACTAGGGAGAAAGTTAATAAATAATATAACCCTTCCTGCTGTGAGTACCTTTTGGCAACCAAATGTTCTTTGTGCCTTTCAAGAGCACCATCTAATTTATACTTCAGCTTGCAGACCTATTTGCACCCAATAGGGCGTGTACCATGGAGAAGAGATGTAAGAATCAAAGTATTATTGGATTCTAATGTAGCAATTTTAGAGGCCATATCAGCTCTCCACTTAGGATATAGGATCTCTAATAGCCTTATGAAATAATTGAGGCTCCATACCATAAGATGTGGACAAGACAAAAGCTTTATGAAAAGGTAAAAACTTGGAATAAGAAAGTTCATTAGATAGAGAATGTGGTTGACCTGAGGAAGGACTAATTAATTGAGATGAAAGTTAAAGAAGATAAGCAACCAAATGGCAATGAAAATCCTGCAAATAGAAAGAAGGATCAGGTGGCATAGAGGAAAGTCTAACAGGAGTAGGAGAGCTAATAGGAACAGGAACAAAATTAGGTTTCTAGGAAGAAGTAACATTAGCAGAAATATTAGAAGCTGCTGAATCAAATTTTAATATGGCCAAGGATAACACTAGGGTAGAAACAACATAAGGAGAAGGAAAATATGAATGGTAAATATATTCTCATGAAATACAACATCTCTAGAAATAAAGGATTCTTTAGAATCAATGTCAAACAACCTATAACCCTTGACACCAAAGGGGATACTAAATGAAAACACATCTTCGAGCTCTTGGATCAAATTTATGTTTATGAAGAGAAATGGTTGCAGCATGGCATACGCATCCAAAAGTTCTAAGTGTTAGGGTTTTAGGTCCCAATAGTAACAAAGTTAATCAATTCTTTGCAAAGTTATTAATTAGGTAAATTATTCTTTAGATCTGAATTGAATAATATCAAACAAATGTGGATCACACGTAGAAAACTAAAATGACGACCTAGAAAAACCAATAAAACAAACCGTTTAAGGGTAAAAATCTAGGAGCATTTAGTTATCAATCCTCAAAGTAACAAATCCACTAGAATATAATATAAGTTTATACAAAGGATTTAACTCTAAATCTAATACTATCTAGTGTAATACTTACTAATGTGACCACACATTATTTTGAGATCCACTGACTCTTCTATTTCGAATTTTTTGCACACAAACTCACCACTCGTGACTCCAAGAAAACCTCTTAAATATTTTTACCAATAACTTGATTGTAAACTAGATGTAGCAACTTCACTTTGATCATCAATTGAATCTTTTGTATGAAGATAGGTCTTCGGTTGATTCTTTAATTAAGAGAGTTTGGAAATTTTTAGATCTGCGTGCACTATACTACTCTCTCGTAGTATTAGAAAACATGCTCTAGGGCTTGCTTTTATTGTGAACTTGAGATGCAAGTGCCCTAAATCAAACGGCTGACAGAATCTACTGTGGATCTAATATGCATGATTCTTGATCGGTTGAGATATGCAATTTGGCCGATCAACTTAAGTGACTTTTGATATGTCAAGCTTGAGTCGAAATCCTGTACAGTAGCAGTTCAATATTTTGTTTCTTGAATCTTCTATTGTTCGAACCTTGAATTGTATTATTCAATAACTAACATTAATATCAATTTAATAAGAGACAACCTAAATTCTAACTATTACAATTGTTCATAGTTTGCCATCCTAATAATATAGACTTAACACTAAGGAATGCATAAATGGGATGTCTATGGAAAAGAAATTCTATGGTGACCTATTGCAGAGAATTAGGATAAGCAATCAATTGATGAGATATTAAAATATAATGCCCCCAAAAGATAATGATAAGTTAGACTGAAATCTAAGAGCCTTAGTAACTATGATGATATGTTGATGTTTTCTTTTAACAGTGGAATTTTGTTGATCAGTAGTAGCACAAGTTGGTGTAAAAAAAAAAAAAACCCTCTGGATCCCTAGGAAGAAAGCATGTTAAACTCAAGGCCATTATTAGTTCTAAATGATTTAAATTTTAAGATTAAACTGATTCGCAACCATGACAAAAAATGACTACTTCCTAGCATCATATTTTAATTAATTTTATGAGATAAACCTAGATACATTTAGAAAGATCATTTACAATGGTCAAAAAAATATTTTAAACCATTGATTGTTACTGTGGGGGAAGGACCCCAAATGTCACAATGAATTAGATCAAAAACCATTTGAGATGTATGAGACTATGACTACTAAGATGAAACAAAGTTTCATCTTCTTTGCTAATGGACAAACATAACAGTGGTTTATTTGCAAGTACAACATCAGGCACAACAAAATGTAAAAGACCAATCCTAGAGAAGGAAGGATGTCCTAATTTATTGTGCCGCAAATGGGCAGAAGGAAACCGAGTGCACCATGTGATTTGTTGCACCGGTCTCAATTTCCCAAGTATGATTAGGAAAGGCGCATCTATGTACTTTTGAGTGGAAAACATGGAATTAATGTGAAAAATCAAGTTATCATAATGCTGAATAATTGAACCCTGTGCAAGGTGTTGCACAGGATCCGAATCCGTACCCATATTTAAATGGGTCTAGTTGCCACCCTACATAAATCTCCCTCTCTCTCTCTCTGTCTCACTCTTTTATTAGTTTATATATATATATATATATATATGTGGTTTTCAAAGAAATTGATTCAAATTGCCACCCTACTCTTTCCTTTCTTTAAAATTGTGACTATAATTTTTTTTATTAGCATTACATTAGTTGTATCCTTTGTGTGTGTATATATGTTCACTTGGTTAGTGAGAACTGAGAACTCTATTGCATGCAAATATAATGCCATATGATTAATTTGATCAAAATACAATCGTCATAATGTTGTTAGTATGTAAATTCATAATTTTATTTTGTTTTGTTAAATATATGAAGGAGATATATCAGTAAAGATTTATAAATCATATTTATTCATCATAGTGCTAAACTTAATTATTCTATGAATTCATACGTCTTATAATTAAGTAAATATTCGAACAGTGAAAGATTTAGAAAACATATTTATCCATATTGTAACGTGGGACCTTTCCAATTGTTCAATGGTCATATACTCATATTTGAACTCAAGACAACTCCAACTGATAACCATAATGGTGCAAGTCTTTATCATTAGAGCACTCACCCTATACTCACTCTTTTATTAGTTTATATATATATATATATATATATATATGGTTTTCAAAGAAATTGATTCAAATTGCCACCCTACTCTTTCCTTTCTTTAAAATTGTGACTATAATTTTTTTTATTAGCATTACATTAGTTGTATCCTTTGTGTGTATATATATGTTCACTTGGTTAGTGAGAACTGAGAACTCTATTGCATGCAAATATAATGCCATATGATTAATTTGATCAAAATACAATCGTCATAATGTTGTTAGTATGTAAATTCATAATTTTTATTTTGTTTTGTCAAATATATGAAGGAGATATATCAGTAAAGATTTATAAATCATATTTATTCATCATAGTGCTAAACTTAATTATTCTATGAATTCATACTTCTTATAATTAAGTAAATATTCGAACAGTGAAAGATTTAGAAAACATATTTATCCATATTGTAACGTGGGACCTTCCCAATTGTTCAATGGTCATATACTCATATTTGAACTCAAGACAACTCCAACTGATAACCATAATGGTGCAAGTCTTTATCATTAGAGCACTCACCCTATGTGGTCTATATTCTCTTACTTCTAACCCCAAAAAAAAAAAAAAAAATCCTTTTACTACATTTTGCTCGTGAATTATGTTAAGGGTTCATGCAAATTTAGAGCAACATGGTTATATATTTATTTTTTTCTTGCTGAATCGATATGATTATACGTTCATCTAGCATGTAGAGGAGGCTTTAATGTAAACACACTGACACGAGGGTTGTCCTCGTATTGTTTACATAGGGACAATTTAAAATGGGTGTCCAAGGACTAGAGAGGGGCCAAAGCAAAAGACAAGCAAACTCCCTTTGTTTTGTAAGTCAGATGGGCAATAACCAAAGACAAAGAACCACGTTTGTTGGGATCGAAAAAGTATATGATGGATGAGTGAAGATTTGAAGTAATCTACATCAAATCAGAGCCTTTCCTCCTAATATAAAGAAAGAAAGAAACCATACAAAATAGGGACATATTAACGGATGTCTTAACTCCTAAGACAATTGTTAATAGACTACATTAAAAAAATTTTGACATCACTTTTATAAAAAATATAAAAAATTGTCAACAAAATTAATTATTTTATTATTTTTCCAGAAAATATTTCTAAAAATTGTTTTTAAACCAATGCACTGAGGGCATTTTTTAACATTTACCTACAAAACAAAATGCATCATCTTCCTTTGGACCACCTTATGCATATGATTTTGTGCAGAGGCAATTTTTTGAGTGTGTCGTCTTGTCCATCCTCAAAAAGTTGTTCCCTTGGTTCTTTGGGAAAACCCCAGTTGTTTCGTCTTTGGCTCAGTCCATGTGGTGCTGCAGATCACTACAATACAACTCGTATAAAATTCATCTTTTCTTTTGGAATCCAATTAGTGAACTAGCAGAAAATTTGGGTCTTTCAGATAACCTATGTCATGGGCTCTAATTAGTCACTACAAAAGTCAACATATACGTATTGAGAATTTGAATTTTCATTACTGTTATTTTAGTAGCAATTACCCAATCAGGCATAGAACATAAGGAGTCTGTCTTCCACGTTATATTTTCTTTTAATTTACTTCCACACCCAAATGATTAAAGTCCTAGTTCCTCGTCGGCCAACTAGTGCACATGCTCACCCTAGCTAGATCCTTCAATAGCTGGACAAGTTTCTGTTTCGCATGTGACCTTAATGATATATACATGAGTCAGAAAATCTCAACATGGACGGTACACGCATTATAGACCCACCAATGAGGCTGGCTTTAATGATATCAAAATCAATGTTTGGTGTCTGTCTACTAGGTGTGTTGCAGTGTAGCACAACTGGTTGACAGCTTCTGATCTTTTAAAAAAACATCCGGAGTTCAAATCCATCATTAGCCAACTATCAATTAAAATAATAATAATTAAAATAGAGAGTTTAGGAGCCACAATAGAAAACTGGCATCATACCTATAAAGCTATACCAAAACCGATTTTTAGCCGAAACCATTCAATTTATAAGGCTCAAATTTCAATCCCCCATCTCTAGATTAGTGACAAGAAGTTGTAAGTTTGTAATTGGACGAGCCAATGTGAATAGATCATACCACTGTTTTTGTAATTTATAAATCAAATCATAAAGATGGATTTTGCTACTTAAGTTCAACAAAAAACTCTCAAGAAGAAACTCTAGAAATTATCACAGAAGGAAAAACATTCTAGGGAATTTAAAACTATTTAGGCATAAGAAGATTTGTTCTTAACGAAATCTTGACACGGCAACCTCTCTCCTCTCAATATGTGCAACAAAGATTAGTTTTGTTTTGGAAATCATAGGTAATTAAGACTTTAGGCCTTCAAGTTGATTTATTGTTTGACACAACTTCACTCAAGCAAGTGTCTATATGGTGAGGGTTCTGACCCAAACTGAACCTTAACACGACTCCTTTAATACAATCAAAATTTACTTTTTAGTGTACTAAATTTTTTAACACATTTTCTTACGCTAACAAATAATATTAATTTAGCTCTCTCTCTCTCTCAAATGGGTAGACATTTAGTGCATTTTTGAAAAATAAGTATAAACATTTACATGCATCAAGTCATTTATTTCTTTTAAACAGTGCACTAAAAACTCTTAATGATAAGGTTCCATTTTCACTTTAACCTAAAATTTAACTTTCAATATTTTGGGTCCTTATAACTTTTTAGTAAAAATATAAATAT
The DNA here is from genome assembly GCF_002906115.3 of Quercus suber. Taxonomy (NCBI): domain Eukaryota; kingdom Viridiplantae; phylum Streptophyta; class Magnoliopsida; order Fagales; family Fagaceae; genus Quercus; species Quercus suber. The sequence continues at coordinate 293,491 of NW_027069563.1, forward strand.
GTGCGATACTTTGTGCTAAGAGCAATAATATAGTGGGTTCCAGTTAGCTCAACTGGTAAAGTCTCTGATGGCTGAATAAGAGATCTGGGGTTCAATCACCGCCTACACCAAAAACTGATTGATGTCTTGGTTTGATGATAAAAAACTATCATCAGGAGTGGACGCTATAGGTTGAAATTCTCTCTCAAAAAAAAATAATAATAATATAAACATAAAAAAAAAAATTACAATATTTTTTACAATAGTTCAGTTGGTAAATTTTTACTGATTTTTATCTAGACTCATTACTTACATCACTTTTTTTATCTACCATCAACAATTTGCCACATTAACCAGGTGTGAAATTTTTATCATTTTCTTTAAAATGTCTATAGACTTTCTCTTAAAAAAAATGTAATGCATGTGAATCCTATCACAAAATGATGCATGAAAAGGCAGATTGATCAAGAAACTAAAAACCAAAAACTTTCTAGATTCGATCGGTCGAAAGGAATTGAGCCAAGAATTGAAAAACACTTAAAAACATATTCAACTGATCAAGAGGAATAGAGGCAACCCAAGAGTTTAAGCTTAAAAACTGAATTTTCCTTTTGCCATTTCGATCTGTCGAAAAACAGACTCGATCGATCAAATTCTAAAGAAACAGAAAATTTGAAAATTCTAGAAAATGTTTTCTACAAAAACATTTGAAAAACTGTTTTTATGATATGTCATGCATGTTCATGACTTCAAATGATTTTCAAAACAAAAATTCAAACTTTATCAAATTTCTTCAATCTTTTCTTTCCTCACTCCCCAAAATGCATTAAACAAATTAAGAAGTTTAATTTTGGAAGGGCACAAAGCTTAACACACAATTACATGTACCAAATTTAACAAAGTTTTGCTTGTGGTGTGTGCAACTAGTAAGTTTATGAGATACTCACAAAGTGATATGTAAACAGAGAATAAACACACTTTCTACATTATTCATCACATAAGTTTGAAAGTGACTATCACCTAAAGAGTTATATCATATAACTTCTACATCTCTTAGAAAACACGCTTGCAACCATGCAATTTTTTTTAATTATATTTTTCTTTTTCTTTTTCTTTTTCTTTTGAAGCATAGTTTTCTTTTCTTTTTTCATTTTGCCTTTTTCTTCTTTTTAACTAATGTACAATAACACCTTAAGTATTTTGCTGTGCAAATGCTACACCTTACCAAGCATGACTTTTATAATTTGCACACAGGTGTTCATGATTGGTGAGTAACAGTGGTGAGATGGTTATTTATGTCTTACTCTTAGAATTTTTTAATTCTTACAATCAAAAGAATGTGACTTCAAAATCAAGAACATGTGTTTAAAAACCATAAACATCACACACAATATATGCACTACATAGCACAAACTAGCAAAGTGCAGAAAAATAAAACTCATCAAAGCTAAACAAGGTACACAGTCATGAAATGCAAATTTCATAGGCCAACCTCAATTACACATCTTGAAGTTGTATAATACAAAAATAAAAATCTTTTTGTATTTTCAAAAAAAAAAAAAATTGACCAAAAGCAAAAAGCACACATTATGCTAAATAAAAAATGCAACAACAATGCATGATAGCGCTCAACTAAGCTATAGAGGGTACACAAAAAAAAATTATCAATTTTTTAATTAAACCATGAGTACATGTACAAACTAGTACATACTCATACAAAATTGCATTTATCTCAAAATAGTCATGCACTTAGTTAAACAATACACACTTTCTATGTTTCTCCACAATATCAAGCATATTCTAAATTAAAAGAGAGATCTCATAATTCATGTAATTCTCTGGAAAAGAAACTAGACAGAAAATAAAATATCTTTGTCTTTTTGAAAATTTTCAATGTTTTTAGATTTCTTTTAAACAAAATAACATAAAACAGAAATAAAAACATGTCCACAAATAATTGAAAGAATTATATCAAGGACAAATAAACAACACTCACCTTAGCAAGTCTTTTCTCACCCATTATTGATGCCCAATTTTGCGAATCCATATCCAAAATCCCGTGAGGAAGAAAGCCTAATGAAAAGCAAGGCCCAAAAACCCACCAAGAAGACCTAAGAGCAAGAAAGGTCCAAAGAAAGAAGTGCAAGTGAAAGCAATCTACAGCAAAACGTAAATCTGCAGTAGAATACAAATCTGCCACAAAATACAGTTATTCAGTAGAATGGCTTTGACAAATCAAGGCAAATTGGGCTCAAGACCCTTTTGATCCAGTCAACATTATTTAGCCCACAAAAACCCAAATCCTTTTGTATAAAAAAGTTAGGCATGAAAACTGATATAAAGAAGCACAATAAAAAGAAATAAGGAACAGCAGGAAATGTTAACAGCAGGAATCACGTGAAGGAAAGAAAAATCAAACCAAAGGAAATAACAAACATAGCAGGAAACGCATGAAGAAATAAAACAAAAACACGTAGCAGAACGAAACAAAACTAATCTGCTATGACAAAAACAGTGTGGGAATGAATAATGGAGCAAGCACAGAAGGGCCAGAGCACCACCAACCCGTACCCAGCCAATACAAGGGAGGTGGGCCCACGGTCAAAGGGATTCAAAGGGTGCCGTTTGGTGGCAAGGGAAAAGGGAGTCTATATTTGGTTTTCTGCCATGACTTCTTTTAGGAATATACCTTACTGGAATGGTATCTTACCCAAAAGAAGTAATAGATGGTTGAGACCATTTGATGCATGCCATAGAGCGAGGTAGTGAGGTAGCTCAATCCTTATCCATTTGAACCTAGAGGTAGAGGTATACAGCAAGAACAAATAAAAGGAAATTTTGTCGTGAAATGAGTAGTGGTGCAGTAAACATATACTGAGAATTGACAGTGGTCAGGGCAACCAATAGGTTGGTGGGTAGTCCTAAAGGGATGCTCACAACAAACCAAAAATAGTTGATGAAGCCCTAGAGATAAAATGGAGAAATCCCATTGAATTAGTTCACTATAAAAGGAGGAGGTAGCCATGGATGAAAAAGGGGAGACTTGATTTTTTTTTTTGGGGGGGGGGGGGGTTGTGGAAATCCATAGTAAGAGAGTAATAAATACCTAGAGAGAGGAACCCAGGAAAAGGAAATACCAAAAGGTGGAACAACCCACGGCAAGAGAGTAGTAAGAAACTAAGAGTAAAAAGAACGGAGAGAAAGAAAGAAAAAGTGGTAAAAAGAAGAGAGAAAACGTGATAGGAATAGGAGCATGCATTTATAGACCATCTTTTCCCTCTCTAACCCACTCTTTGAAGTCCCCAAAAGTAATAACTAGAGTAGCCATTTAGGCCTATCCTCCAAAATGCACAACTTTAATGGCAAAAGCCTATGATAAGGTTGTTCAAGTTAGAGTTTGGATTCCTTCTTGGTTTACTTATTCTATGGGAAGATTCGATACTTGATTTCGATTGCAAATATATTTGATTTCTCTTATTATAACTTATATCTGTTGTATTTAGTTATTCTGTTGTAGCACATTTTTATCACGTTTGCTACATCAGTTGTCCTACTGTGATATTTTTACTTATTGTACTAGTTATTCTGTTGTAGCACCTTTTTATTATATTTACCGTATTAGCTATTATACTAGCTAAACCTTTTCTGCCTAAACTTTCCTATTTCTTTGTTATTACACTTTTTACTTTTGACATGAACTAATCATTATCCTGCCATAAGTATATATATACATATATCTTGTTTCTCATGTTCTGCAAAATGTATTTTATGGATGTATATGTGAATACGTATAAGTATATTTATGAATATGTGTATGTATATATTTGAGAATACGCTAAGCCATGTAAGCTAACATTTGCTTAATTGGTATTTTCTTTGGGTTTTAGATTTGTTTATGTGCGGGAAGTAGAAAAATATTTCTGCAGTATAAAATGAAGAGTAGTCATTCACATTGTAGAAGGCTTTACTACAAGGTAGAAGGCTTTAATGCACAACAGACAACTTTATTGCATAGCAAAAAGCTTTAAAACTTTACTGCACGGCAAAAAGCTTTACTACACAGCAAAAAGCTTTACTGCACGGCAGACGGTTTTACTACACAGCAGATGGTTTTACTCCATAACAGACAGTTTTACTACACAGTAGAAAGTTTTACTGCATAGCAAAAAAGTCAGACCTATGGCGAAAACTGGAGAAAAGTTCCTTCTATGACAAAAATTAAGGATAAGCCCACTTTGCAGCGTCTTCCCTTGGACTTTGGACTCAATGTTTGTGCACAAACTAGCAGCGGCAGAATGATACTTTGGAGCCCATTCTGCAAAGTGTGAGGCCCAACTCCCTTCTTAAAAAAAGTCTAGACTAAGCGTTGTCCAATAACATCAAGACGCATGTCTAAGGTACAAGAAATGTAAAAAGAATCCTCGACACCCATATAGCACGCATCTTTAGCTTTGTAGGAGAAAAACCATGAGAAACAGAGTGTATTTGAGGAATTACACCATTCTTCTAAGAGAGACTAAAATCTTGCTATTTCCTTTCACAAGCCAATAAGCTTAAATTTTTCAAAAGCATATGAAACAATTTATTTGGACTTATGGCAGGAAAAATATCATCAAATCCTAGACTAAAACACAAATTACTTAAATTTCAATTTATGACAGTTAGGATGAATGTGACCAGACACACCACAAAAATGACAAATATGAACAAATTCAAGAACATTAGTATTCCTAACAGTATATCTAGTCTTAGAATTTGGTTTTTGCCTCAACAAAGAACAATTTAGTCTATTATAACCAACAACACCACAAAGGTGACAGTTAAGCACAAAAACAGATTTCTTATGCACACTAACAATAGGTTTAGACTTAGGTTTAGAAACTTCAATGTTTACATCAGAACTTTTACCTTTGTCTAACCTAGCAGCATAAGCCTTTTCTTTATGATTCCTCTTGAAATGAGGAATATAAACTTTTTCAGCTTTAGGCTTAAGAGAAACAGAAACACATCTGTCAACAACAGTAAACTTAGTACTAATCAAATTTTCAAGTTTAGTTTTAGACTCAACTAACTCTTGTTCCAAGCTTTTCATCTTCTCATCTTTAGAGGAAAGTTGGTTTCTCAAAAATTCATTCTTTTTATTTGATTCATCTAATCTCACAATCAATTTCTCTTTTTCAAGATTAGCCAATTTTAACTCTTTCTTGAATTTCTTAGCAATTTTCATAGATTTAAATAATTCCTTACGGAGAGTTCCACAGGCATCAATAAGATCAATAGAAACATTAGTATCCTTTTCATTCAAATTATCACAAATATGAGAAGAAAGACACTTAAAATTATCTATGATGGCAGGGATCAAGAATCTCATTCAGGACGTTAATCTAATCAGAGTTAACCTGCTCTGATACCACTTGTTTGTTCGTTTAGACCCTTTAAACAGATTTTTTAACCTAATTTATTAACCAAGTGATTACTTAGATAAATTATTCAAATCTAAGTTAAACACAAATAAGTCATATCGTGCAAAGATGCGGAAAAGTAAATAACACCACGATATGATGACCTAGGAAAACCAATGAAACGAACCATTTCAAAGTAAAAACTCAAAGAGAATTTGACCTAACTATGCTCAAGGTAAAACAAATCCACTATAAGAGAATTAAAGTTTTTTACAATCAGATTTAACCATAAATCTATTGTTACCTCTAGTAGTAACTTACTGACACGACCAAGTGCAAGCTTCGAATCCACGGACTCCTTCTCTTCTCGAATTTACACTAACACAAGTAACCTTGCTTGTGACTTTGAAATCTCACTCAAAAGTTTAACAATACAAACTTTCCAGTTTGTCACTCCAAGACCACCCTTAAAGGTTTAGATCATTAGCTATTGTTGATTTTGTTGCAGCAACTTCAGATCTACTAGATCTAATGATATAAGAATGATTTTCGGTAGTGACTTTGATAGAGGAAGGCATAATACCTTTTAGATCTCACAAGAGCACCTCCAAAATCTCTTAAAAAGATCTAAAAATGTAGTTAGGGTTTTCCTTTATATATTAGAAGTGTTTCACTTGAAACCCAAAACGTTTAAGCAAAATTTGGGCTGAAATAGAATTCTGCAGAAATTTAATGTCTGCGATTTTCGATCAGTCGAATCTAATTTTTGATCGGTCAGATTGATTTCACTAAATTTGAACTCTCATTTTTGCAACCTGAATGTTCTTGTATTTTGACATGTAGTATCTTAAGCATTGTCTATAAACANTGACTGATTGTCCCAAAAACTTAAGTTATTTAATAAATTTATTTATTTAACTATATATTTTTAACATCTATGACTCAATAAATGTGATCTTCTTTTCAAGGCATTGCCCTCATTAGCTTTGCATCTCCTTGTCTCTATATCTCTATTTGCTGATGAATTAGTACAAGCTTGTGATTTACTATTGATTTTTTTTTTTTTTAATATCGCTAGCCCTAGCTTTGATTAGCAATGATTTATTTATTTGTTTGTTGTTGTGAAAATATTGTTTTGTTAGCGAAACAAATGGGTTTGATATTGTAGATTGTAAGGGTGGGAATTTTTCAATTTTGAACAGATTGATTTGGTTGCGTTTAGCTTGGATTGATTTGTTAGTTTGATTTGGACGTGGATTTGGGTTGAATCTCTATTTGTTTATTGAGAAAATAACAGAAAGCTGAAAATAAAACAACTACAAAATAATAATAAATGAAAGAAAAATGAATATTAAAAAAAAACAGAGTATCGAATAGATAGTCAGATGTGAGGGTGTTGAAAAGGGGATTACCTAAAATAGAAAAAAAATAGATTCTTAATTTTGCAAAACTGATGTGATTCTCTTAAAATTCACTTGGTAGAATCCATCATCTTGTGAGAGGGGTTACAAAGATCACTGTTGGTCCATTGCACATTAATATCCTGTCCACATTAACTCACATGGAGCAAGACTTAAATGGTGGAACAGATATGTGAAGAAAATCAAAGGCTCGAAAGAAAAAAAGTAAAGCCCAAGAAGAAACAACCATAAAATGGGCCTTAGGACCACGAACCTTCAACATTATATTACTGGTTATTAAGCCCAATAAATAATCCTAAATCTCTAAATGGGGTTAAACGACCAACAGTAGCCGAACCTTTCCGTTTGCAAAACCAAGCCGGGTCGAAACAACCCGTATCCTATTCAGGCTAAACAGACCATTTCTTATTCGGACTAGAGGACCCAAGTTATGCTTGGTTCAAATGATTATTGGGCTTTACGACCCATGATTCCTCCTTCAAACGGGCGGGAGTTCGAACACCTTCTTAAGTGGCTCTTATTTATACAAAAAAGGTTAGCTTGAGTAGGAGCCAAGCCCATTTAAAAAATATTCTTCAAAAAAGAGGCCTATGAAAACTTTAAGAACCCAAATAAACTAATAATAATAAATTTGGTAAAGATATAGTGCAAAATTCATGTTTTACCCCTTAAATTCTAATATATCACATTATTTAATCACATATTTAAGAATAAATATAATCACACTTAATTAATTTTAATACCCATATATAAATCTAACCAAATTTGGAGTTTATTGAGATATTATTAGGAATAGTATGACGTATTGAATTTTAAATAAAATGCTAATATGATAATCTCTTATTGGATGATGTAAAATATAAGTTTTACACCCCATCCTTACTGAATTTGGACTCTTAACTAACGGGTTTGAGTCGTCTAACCAAGCAACATGATATAATATTATATGAGAGATGATACGTCTACAACAATTTTACAACATTTTTACAACAAATCACATGTGGTTAGTTGTTATTGGTTCAAATTTGAAACTAACACTAAGATTACGTTTTTGCCCCAACAATAATAACCAGTAACAACCTGCGACTTAGAATTTGTTGTAAAAATATTGTAAAAATATTATAGACATATCATTTCTCATATTATATTAACCATTAATTTCACAAACCCAAAGGGATGGTTGGCACTGGCCATTTAATGAAGCCCAACCCATTTCTTTTTAAATGCTGTCTCATCAACTTCTCTTAGCTTGCTTTTTTCTTTTCTTTTCTTTTTTTGATAAAAATAAATTTAAAAATCTCTAACCTGGGGAAAGAAAGAGCATGGCAACTATGGTGTTTTACATTATGTGGAGTGTAATTTTGTTTGATTTGGACTCAACTCAACTCGAAAGTGTTACGATTCTAAATGAGACTTGAGAGAATTTTTTGCCATATGGTTGTGGTTACATATAGTTGCTTTAGAATTATCTAACATAGTAAAATTTGCTACGAGTCCATTGATGTAGGTATATTGCTGAATCACATAAAACTTTGTCTTGTGTAATTATTCTTTGCATGTTCTTCCCTATTTTCCACTTCCCACAAGTTCTAGGAATTAGAGAAAATTCTCAACCATGCCAAAACCGCCCACAGATCTTGGAAAAATAACAAATTAATGAATAAGGTTCCAACTTAATAAAAAGCCATCTAAGCTTAAGAAATTGCTGTTTGTGAGCTTGGCACACTTCCGTAGGCCATCTAAGCTTTGATTTTTGGTTGATCCGTTGATGTAAGAAAAGAGGAGTAAGTAGCTAACTTTACTTTTCACTAACACCGTTCGAGAATGATTCTCACTTGATTTTGGTTGCTGTAAAGTACCACGTTCCCAGCTAGAGTTACAGATTCAACAGAAGAGTGGACAAATTCCTCTTCTTTAATTTGGAAACAAATTAAGGGTAATTACTCAGAAAGTAGATGGAACCAAGCCAACCGATTTTCTATACATGGAAAAAAGAAAAAGAAGAAAAGAACCATATAATCGGCAGGGTGGAGAAAAAAAATAACGAATAATATAATCGGCTGGGTGAAATTAACCATTGAAATTCCTTGAGTTCATTTTATTCTTGTTTTGTCAAGGCCTCTCTTAGCCTTAGGTCTTTGGCCCTTCTGTACATTGGAATAGAGACTTCTCATAATTATTTATAAACTTAAAATTCACCTAATAAAACCACCAGTGGGTGTGGTACAACTGGTAGGTGACTGCTGAGGCTTCACCACATCCCAGGTTCGAGTTCTCACGAGGACTGTAATTGCAATTTCTGGAAGTCCCAGAAACCAATAGAGCCTGGGGTGTGTGTGGGTTCGGAGTTTTCGAGCTCCAATTCGAGCTGGTGGTACCCATGGGCTTACCCAACTGTACCATGGGGCGTGGGACAATGACTGCTACACGCGAGTCCCCTTTTTTTTTCCCTCAAAAAAAAAAAAATCACCTAATAAATAGTTACCAACTCACTGAACCATCAAATCATAGCCTCACCAAACTATTACCTCCAACACCACACCGTTGTTAGCCACTGCCCAAAACCCCAGATCGGGATGCAAAAACAAAGAAACAAGAAAAACCCAGAAAAAAATCAGCAAAAAAAAATGAAAAGAAAAAAGAAAAACCTAGCAATCTAACATATCCAACACCACAACCAACTCACTGAACCATCAAATCATAGCCTCACCAAACTACTATCTCCAACACCACCACCGTTGTTACCACCGCCCAAAACCCCAGATCGGGATGCAAAAACAAAGAAACAAGAAAAACCCAGAAAAGAATCAGCAAAAACAAAAGAAAAGAAAAAAGAAAAACCCAGCAATCTAACATATCCAACACCACAACCAACTCACTGAGCCATCAAATCATAGCCTCACCAAACTACTACCTCCAACACCACCACCGTTGTTAGCCACTGCCCAAAACCCCAGATCAGGATGCAAAAACAAAGAAACAAGAAAAACCCAGCAAAAAAAATCAGCAAAAAATTCAAGAAGGAAAAAAAAAAAAAAAAAAAAGCAATCTAACATATCCAACACCACAGCCAACTCACTAAACTATCAAATCATAGCCTCACCAAACTACCACCTCTAACACCACCACCACTATTAGCCACCACCCAAAACCCCTAGAAAGTCATTTCATACCTGATATAGAGGAAAACCTAAACTTCAGCACACCTCTTCCTTGCTTGCAAGTGTTCGAGGATTTCACTTTGGCAATCAAAGTAAAGAGAGAAAGGGATTATGGGTTTGGAGATTTTTGGGGTTCTAAGGTAGAGAAAGGAGAGAGCTCTTTTCTTTTTTTTAGAGTTCTAATTTTGGCTTATATAGTGAAGAGGAATTTCTAACGGAAAGGGCAGAGGTGGGTAACGGGGTCTAACGGTGGCCACCTCAGGTGGGTTAAATAACAAATTTCAAACCACGGGTAAGCACTGTTAAAACAAGCCAAATCATAAGTGGGTTAACTGCAATTTCCCTTTATTTTATTTAATTGGTTTTTTTNAAAAAAAAAATCACCTAATAAATAGTTAAACATTGATGTGGAACTTAGTACACATCCACACAACACACACTTAAATAATCCAATCTAATAAAATTGCATTATTTGGGGTTTCACAATATAATTGTGGTACATATTTTTTAATGGTTAGGTATAATTATGAGATATTGGACTTGTCAAATTATGAGTTGTGTCACTCCATTTCAAAACTAATTGATGATGAGAAAGACACACTCAAATCTTTTATAGCATTCAATACTATGTCTCGCGAGCCTATTTTTCAAGTAATTGAAGGGAGTCAAATTGTGGTCTCCAAACAATCCCCTCTCATAATGACACTCTCATGACTCAAATCCATGACCTTAATAACTTTGATACTATTTTTTGGACCGTAAATTGTGCCACTGTAGCTCAAAATCAATTGATGATTAGGAATATACACTTAAATCTTTTATGACATTTGACATCACGTTCCATGAGCTTGTTTGTAGAGCGGTTGTAGTGAGTCAAATTGTGACCCCTAACAAGATTAAAGAGAGATTAGAGATGCTTAATCTAATGTGACAAAATGATTTGCGTATGAAAAAACAATTTTTGGAATTTTGTTATGTTGATCTTCACAAGATTTGGTATAGTACTCCAAAACGTTTTTGTGCAGGTGTGCTCGACCATTGCACACACTATTTACGAGTATAAACATGGTAAAAAGCAGGGCTGGCTGAATGGTAAAGTAAGAGATGCGGTCGCCTAAGGCCCCAAGTAAAAAACAAGGCCCCAGATTTTAACCAATAGGGTTATTTATAATCAATAAATAAAATAATATTTTTTTACCAGATGAAAAACAAATAACAAATAGAGAAAAATACAACATCAACAATATTTTAAAAAATTATAATAAGAGTTTAGTTAGCAAACTTTTACTAGTTTTCTTCTAAGGGTGCGTTTGGTTAAATGTAAAATATTTTCCAAGTGTAAAATATTTTTTACTAGTTTTCTTCTAAGGGTGCGTTTGGTTGAATGTAAAATATTTTCCAAGTGTAAAATATTTTCAGGTGAAAATATTTTCGAGAAAAGAAAATATTTTCAAGTGTTTGGCTACATTATAAAAACTGTTTTAGAAAATATTTTCATGTGTTTGTTTGCATTTTGAAAATGCTATTTTCTCACTTTTTCTCAACCACTTTCTCAGCTTCCAAACAAATTTTATAATAAAAATTTCAATATATAAATTTAAAAAAACAAAAATCAAAACAAAACCATTCCTAAACTCAAACTATTTGGTCAAATTGAGAAAGGGAGGCAGAGAGAGTGATCAAAAATTGAGGGAAAGGGACAGGTAGATCAAGAAAGAGAGAGATCGGTCATGGGCGACAATCTTGGCGGCACGATTCGGTGGTGCTGGGATGTGATCTCGCCGATGACGTGGGAGCGACGGATCGGAGATGTTGGAGATGGCATGGGCTTCGCTTGCGTGAGGGAGAGTTTTGCCTTGGTGGATTGGGTACATGCAGAGCTCAAAGTGGGTGGAGGTGAGGTTGAGTGGATCGAGTACGGCGGCGCTTCTCGTCAAAGTGTAAGGGACCTCAAATCGGCGTTTGCGTGTGGGGTGGAGCTGCATCTCTCTCTCGTTGGTGCGTGGGGTGGAGCTGAGGGGAGATGGGTTTCACTATGCTCTTTCTTCTCTCCCTCTCTCTCTTTTTGTGTCTAAGTCCTGGAAATCATTTGAAGGTAAAATGAGAGTGTAATTGATTTTACAACTGAAGTGGGAGAGTTTTACAGTCAACAAAAATTATTTTTCGTTTGACTAAATTTTCCATGCCCAACCAAACACATGGTAGGCTGTAAAATGATTTCTTGAAATGCTTTTCAAGCGAAACAAACGTAGCCTAAGTCTACTACTAACACCACTCTTTTACTTACCACTATCAATCTGCCACATCAATAAGTATAAAAAATTTTGTCAAACTTTTTCTGTCTATAAAATTTCTAAAAAAGAAAAAATTCTATGTAATTCATGTTAATTAGTTGTAATTTTGCATCTAAAACAAGATAATCAATTTTCGTTTTAGGCCTCCAAATGCATCAAGCCACCCCTAATAAAAAGTAACAGAAGAGATGTGATACCCCAATTTGATTGATTGTGTGATGTGTGTGGGTGTGTGATAAGTCCCACATTGGGTATTTACTGGGTAGATCTGGACTTTATTAACAATTACAAGGAGTCTCAATTGTAACTAGTTCTTTTAAGTTATAGCACAGATGTGGCTAGCACTTTTCCTTGGGTTGTTATAATATGGTATCAAAGCCGGCCCGGTAATCCTGTGTGGGCTCAGAGATACTACTTCACAAAGTGGGCCCTAACGAGGACGCTAGGGATTTAAGTGGGAGAGATTGTGATACCCTAATTTGATTGATTGTGTGATGTGTGTGGGTGTGTGATGAGTCCCACATCGGGTATTTACTGGATAGATCTAGGCTTTATTAACAACTATAAGGAGTCTCAATTGTGACTAGTCCTTTTGACGTATAGTGCAGATGTGGCTAGCGTTTTTCCTTAGGTCGTTATAATAATTGTAATACTCGGAAAAAAAAAAAAAAAAAAAAAAAAAAAAAAGAAAAAAGGAAGGGTATTTAAGTAAATCTTTTGTGGGGTCAATTTGATAATTTATAATTATAAGGGAGTTTTTAGAAAATAGGGTTGAAACCCAAACTATATAAAAGCTTATTATGTCAACTTATATGAAGAGATGTTTTGAGAAAGGAGATTACCCAAAATACTCAAGCAGAGAATGTTTGACTGCACAATTGAGGTAAGAGCCTAAGAATCTCTTTCTTGTCAAATCTAAGCTTTATTCGGAATTAAAGTACTTTTTATGTGGGCATTTTGGCCAATAGTGAAACTATTTAATCATTCAAGAGTTTTAATGATGTAAACAAAGAAAAGTTTGGATTTATTTTCAGTAAACTAGATACTGTTATTGCATTTTTTTTTTTTTATGTTGAGTAACTTGATCTTATCTATGCCTTTTGTTGCGTTGAGCGGAGATAGAATTTTTTTAGGTTTCATGGGTTAGGTTTCTACATAGGCCTTTATACCGAAGTGATGGAGTTAGGGAGCATGAGAAAAAAAAATAGTAACTAGTCTAGGCTTTGAGGCGTGACAAGTTCTCAATTATCGCATGTTAAAAAAAAAAAAAAATAGAAAGGTGTTAACGTAATTGTGTTCAAGTGGTGTTTTTTATAAATTGACTTTTGACCCTATAGGTAGGGGTGTTCACAGTGCGATGCAGTGCAGTTTTAGGCCATTTTTAGCACCGCACTTTGCGGTGGGTTTAGGCAATACCATAATTGCACCGCACCTCATTTTTGCAGTTACATGTGCGGTGTGGTGTGATGCAGTGCGGTTTAGAGTTAGTGAAAACTATAACCGCACCATACCTCATTTTTGCAGTCACTTGTGCAGTGCAATGTATAAGATGCGGTTTGAAACTAATATATTTTTCAGATTTTGGGCTTTTCTTGCCTAGCAAAAAACTAATTATTCCTTTGTTTTGGGCCAAGTCTTAAAATATTGAACCAATTTTTCTTTATTTTGGGTTGGTTTTCCTAATTAACACTTACAAGGGTTATTAAATATTATCTTTTGTTTTTGAAAACTAGGGTCATTAAACTATTAATTTTTTCCGAGAAGTATTAAACTATTAATTAATAATATATTTAATATTAAAAAATAAATATATTAATATATAGAGAGGATGTGGTGCGGTACGGTTTGTGCAGTTTTCTTATTATAAAACCGCAAACTGCACTACACCATGTGGTGCGGTGCGGTTATGCCATTTTGCGGGTGGTTTTGGTGCGGTTCTTGCGATTTGTGCGGTTTGGGCGGTTTGGTGAACACCCTACCTATAGGTATTCTATAGTCTTTAACCCTAGGAAACTATTTATGGCAGAAAGTAAAGAAAATATATGATATGAACAACCCTAGGAAGCTATTTGTGGCAGAAAGTAATGAAAATATATGATATGAATAGGTGGATTTTTGGTGTGAAATAAAAGTAGAGAATTATTGGATATTTTAGAAAATTTTCTTCTGGTTGGTACCTTGCAAGTTAATTTTAAAATTTTATTTTGGAGTAAATTGTATCTAAAAATTTTTTTTAGGTGATTTCTAAGGATTTTAGAGGAAGGATTAAGAAGAAATTCTTTTGTTGTATGCTAGTTGAGGTAAGTAACTTTACCCTAATTGGTTTTATCTTTGCGTATTTTAACTACTGAAAATTTATTACAGTTGTTACAATTTATTTCTATTGTATTACTGATTTTAAGTAAAGAATTATCACAAATATATCTGGTTACTGAATATATGATGTATTTTATTTATTTATTTATTTTTTTTTGCTATATTGATTCAAAGTAAAGAATAAAGAATTTCCACCAATAAATATGAGCATTGAATATAAGATTTATTTCAGGAGAAATTGCAGTTAACCCACCTGTGGTTTGACCCGTTTTAACAATGCCCACCTGTGGTTTGAAATTTGTCACTTAACCCACCTGAGGTGGCCTCCATTAGACCCCGTTACCCACCTCTCCCTTCTCACCGATAAAAATAGGGGTAAATGTGTCTTTTTCATTATTTTTTATTGTCTCTCCTCTTTTCTCTTCTTCTTCTTCACATAAAACGTAAAAGAAAAATATCAAAAAACAAGTCAAGATAAAATTTGTTTCATCATTTTTCATATACATAATTAGCACAAAGTTTTAAAAAAGAGGATAGACAAAGCAAAAAAACCCTCTCTCTAAAACTCTAACCCTCTCTCTTTTGCTGGGTTCTTTAAAAAAAACCTAGATTTGCAAGTAAAAGAAAAATCTTAAAAAAAAAAAAAAAAAAAAAAAAAACCTCAACAATTTAGCGAATCGAACACCACAACCAACTCATTGAACCATCAAATCATAGCCTCACCAAACTACTACCTCCAACACCACCACCGTTGTTAGCCACCGCCCAAAACCCTAGATTAGGAAGCAAAAACAAAGAAACAAGAAAAACCCAGAAAAAAATCAACAAAAAAAAAAAAAAAAAAATCCCAGCAATCTAACATATCCAACACCACAACCAACTCACTGAACCATCAAATCATAGCCTCACCAAACTATTACCTCCAACACCACACCCGTTGTTAGCCACTGCCCAAAACCCCAGATCGGGATGCAAAAACAAAGAAACAAGAAAAACCCAGAAAAAAATCAGCAAAAAAAAATGAAAAGAAAAAAGAAAAACCTAGCAATCTAACATATCCAACACCACAACCAACTCACTGAACCATCAAATCATAGCCTCACCAAACTACTATCTCCAACACCACCACCGTTGTTACCACCGCCCAAAACCCCAGATCGGGATGCAAAAACAAAGAAACAAGAAAAACCCAGAAAAGAATCAGCAAAACAAAAGAAAAGAAAAAAGAAAAACCCAGCAATCTAACATATCCAACACCACAACCAACTCACTGAGCCATCAAATCATAGCCTCACCAAACTACTACCTCCAACACCACCACCGTTGTTAGCCACTGCCCAAAACCCCAGATCAGGATGCAAAAACAAAGAAACAAGAAAAACCCAGCAAAAAAAATCAGCAAAAAATTCAAGAAGGAAAAAAAAAAAAAAAAAAAAGCAATCTAACATATCCAACACCACAGCCAACTCACTAAACTATCAAATCATAGCCTCACCAAACTACCACCTCTAACACCACCACCACTATTAGCCACCACCCAAAACCCCTAGAAAGTCATTTCATACCTGATATAGAGGAAAACCTAAACTTTTTTTTTAGCTATATTGATTTAAAGTAAAGAATATAGAAATATCACAAATATATTTGAATATTGAATATATGATTATATATATGTATTTGAATAAGATATATTTTTATTAGAAACTATGATTTCATATATATGATTATGGACAATTTGACTATGAATTGATTCTGATACCCAAAACATGGGAGTTATTCCTTGGTACTCTAATACTCAGCCAATGGGGGTTATTCATTGGTATTCTAATACCCAATGGGGGTTATTCATTGGTACTCTGATACCCAGCCAATGTGGGTTATTTATTGGTACTTTGATACCTAGTCACGGGGATATAACGTGATCATAGTCATAAGATTATTAAGAATATAAATTATGTTTAAATATTTGAACTATTTTGAGTCCTTAAAACTATATATTTGATTTTGAAAATGTTTGAGTATTTGAACTATTTTGAGTTATTAAAACTACTTATGTATTTTTGGAATCTATTGTAAGGTATAGCTTTTGATATATGGAAAATTGACTACTTTCTAAACCATCTATGATATATTTGTAACATTAAAGTATGTGATATATTTGCAACTTATTATTTTAAGACCATGAAACTTCTTTAGTTATTTTTGAAAACCCATTGTATATCATCACTTTTGAAGACTCATATTACATCTTATTACTTTACAAATCTATTGCTTGATAGAACTTGTTAGGATTTGGGTTACTTATTGAATTGTTAGCTCACTCCTTTTTTCTCCTCCAGTTTTAGATTGTGAAGAATAGCAAGTTTGGGAGTTTTGATGTTGTGTTGTGAGCAGGAAAAGAAGCTTAGTAATTTTGGGATTGGATAGTCTTCTAATAGTTTTATATTTATTGGCCAGTTGGCATTATGTACATGAGGTTTGGATTTTGTTCCTATTAAATTATTGGAGATCTATTCATAAAGAAATTGTTGAGGTATTTTGAATTTATTTGAATTAATTTTTGAGGATAAATTTTAGTTGCTAAGAAGGTCTTGCACACTTGTAGGGTGCTTACTTTATAAGTGTCCGGTAGTTGTCACGTGTCTATCTTTATACTTGGGTTCGAGGCGTGACAAGAGAAGCATGGCTAAGCCAAACCCACTATATATATGCAAATAGTAAATCTTGGAGATTAAGGTAGGCTTGGTTACGCATTAATAGCAAAAGGAGGTAATATCTTAATGTTTCTCTGCTTCCCTTAATTAATTCATGTCTTATAGACAACTTAACGTGAGTTTAGATTGCAGCAAAGGAGTGTTTATAGCGTTCACGTTTTTGACTGGGTCCCATCGCACTATTCACGACTCAGCCAAAAACACAAAAACGAGTATACCAATGCATTTTTAGGTCCCACGGCACTATTTACACCTTTAAAACTTATTTTGCTACAGTTTTTTCACCAATAAGTTTTTAGTTTTCAGCAAATAAGCGGTATCCAAACACACCCTTAATGAATATGAATGCACAACTTAAATGAGGGTGAAATGACTACCTTAAATAACTAGCTCTCTCTCTCTCTCACACTGATGTGGATGCTCTTAAAAGACTAAAATAACAAAAGGTGAAACTTGGAGGGTCAGTTTTATATTTTTAACCTATTTTAAACAGAGAAATTGAAAGCAGTAGAGCACGGCATGCTCAGCATGCCATATATTAAAAAAAAAAAACAAAATTATATATATATATATATTAAAACATACTCGGTGCGGTTCGGTTCTCGGCGGTGTGGCATATCTCGGTGCGATGGCCACACCGGTCCAACGTCAGTACTAAAGAGATGCCGCTGACCACCGTGCCGGAACCTTCGGCGGAGCCTTGAGGGGGGGTGGATCGATGCGGTCAGACCGTTTCAGTTGGTGCCGATGGATCAACGAGCAGGTCTAGTCCTAACAACCAACTTGTACTATAGACTTATCGCTAATTATTACATTACACTCGTCATTGTTTTTAAAGAAGGAAAATAATAATAATAATAATAATAATGAGTAAGTATTGATTTAGAAATATTTATAATAATATTTTTGAGAAAAGAAGAAATAATTGATATAGTTTTTTACACTTTCCATGAAAGTGATAAAAAAGTGTAACACTTAACAAGTTGTTTCATGGTTGATCGACGGTAAGTAAGGCACACTATTTTCACAACCTAAAAAAATACTCTATGTAAACAATAACATGAGAGAGAGAGAGAGAGAGAGAGAGAGAGAGAGAGAGGAGAGAGAGAGAGAG